>NW_026515538.1:0-196941 GCF_014898815.1 Panonychus citri | reverse complement strand
TGGAGATGTTGGAGGTGTTGGTGTTAATATTGGTGGTGTTTAAATTGGTGGTAGAGGAAGAAGATGATGATGAACAAGAGGATGGTAGAGAAGAGGCTGTTGCTGTTGGTGTTACTGATGCATTTGAAATTGAACAAGAGATCGAAGAACCTGCCGCCGTTGTGGTTGAGGAGGACGAGGTTGATGATGAAAAAGGTGGCTCATAATATTTTGTCCACAAATTTCGATCCTCCAATCTATTCTCCGAATTATGGGCTTTAGAGGCTGCTCTTATATCGATAAAAGATACGGTTGCACTTAAATTATCACATTTTCCACCCAATATTTTAACACGTTGTACTATTCCATATCTGCTAAAGTGGTCCACAATTTTTGATTCGCTGATATTTTCCGGCAAATTGCCGATCTGCAGATGACGAGTCTCACGAACCATTTACACAAAGACCAAAGGGATTGAGAAGAAGAAAAAAAAAACAAATTTTCCTTTTTTTCCCAATTAAACCAAGAAAAAAAAGAAATGGATATGAGAAAAGAGGGAGGATAAATTAAATAGAGAAAAAAATTTACTTAAATTACAATAGGTATTTTAAAAAAAACGACACAGGACATTATTATTTTTCTGTTGTCTGTCGATTGTTTCACTGTTAATTTAACACTTTTAATCAAAATTGGTTAATTTTTAATACAATTTAATAGCGAATATATTTTTGTCCACAATTTACAATTGATCTTCTTACATTAACTTGAGAACAGAAAATAAAAATGTTCCAAATGAACATAATGGTCTCTTCTCTCATTGGTCGAAATTCGTTTGCAAAGTGTGACATTTAGCCACATGTTCACTTCTTTTCCATAAAAGTGGCGACATCTGTTGTTGAGAAAACTCAACATTCTGGTCAGGCCTTTTTTCCATTTTTCTGGTTAATCTTTTTTACTCTTAATCGTCTTAACAATTGGGTTTTCAAACAATTCTCTTGTTTTCTATTGTTAATTGTTTTAACCCTCTAATCACCTTGATTTTTAATCTTTCAATTTTTTTCTACCTTTCCAAGTCCAATGAAATCTTTCAACTTTCCATGGATCAAATATTCTGGTAATTAGGTTAAAATTTTTGCTTCTCCCTCTTTCTCTGTGTTTGTTGTTGCTTCATCTCTTTATTTTTTTTTTCTGTATTTTCAAGTGTCTTTGTTTAATTTTCCCCATTGATGAGAATTATTTGTTTTTGAGTTGGATGATTAAATGTTGTGATCAAATTTTTTTTCTAAATTTTTTCTATTCTGTTATCTTTTCTCTACTTCCTTTTCCTTCTTCCTGTGCCTAAACAGATTGACGTGTTGACTTGGTTTTCGGTTTTTGGTTACCTTTCCCACCCAAACGTTTTTCTCTGTTCCTCTTTTTTTTTTATCCCTTCACAATCTCAATATCAAGAGAGTTACAATTTCCTCTCTCTCTCTCTCACACACACACACCGATTCATTTAGAAAATTCTGCTTGGTGTATGTGTGTGTCTCATCTCCTATGGCTGTGATCACCTCAAAGGATGTTATCAACCTTTACAGGTCACTTTTACGATATGGTTATAATCTAGAATTATCGGATAAAAAGTTTTACTTGAAGCGAGTTAGAAACGAGATCAGAAAGAACCGAGATTTATCAAAACCTGAAGAAATTGAATACGCTTACCAGGTATGATTTCCAATACCAACTAGCTCTTATTGTTTATATTAATCTGATTTTTCCTCTGTTTTTTTATTTCTATTCTTTCCAATTACAATTAACAACAATAACACCACCACCACATGGGAAACAATTACAAATGCACATGGACTTATCTTCATCTCTCTGTTGTTAATGTTAATATTTACCATCTCAATATGACCATTAGAAGGGATTAACTTTCTTAAAAAATGAGAGGCTTTTGTGAGAAAAAAAAACAATGTCCTACTCTCAGTAAATCTTGATGATATTTCCAAGATAAACTTGTATCTATTTTGATCCTAAATTGATTCTAATAATTAGTTTACTTCTTTAACTCAAACCATTATAACTCATCGGAAATCATCATCAACCTGTTTTTAACCTCACAATTTGCTCATGTTGAATTTACCTTCATGATTAGTGAAACATTTGTGCCTATCATTTCAACATCTAATTTCTGTATATTTAACACACCACCAATCTAATTGTAAAAGAAAAACAATCAACCATTTAAGCCCCAAATCGACCTTGATTGTTAATATTGTACCAAAATCTTGGACTAACCCAATAGAAGGTTAAAAATCAAATCATCACAATGTTCACATTAAAGGAGCTGGTTAATTGGTTTGGTGTGACAGTCTTTGAATTGATCATCATGGTTACGGCGATATTTTTTTACACAATCACCTTAACGATCAAATTGGATGGATTAATGTCAATTAGCTGGTGGATGGTACACTCGCCATTATTTCTCGCCGATGCTTATCTAGCCTATTTCTGTGTTATCGTTTTCATAAGGCAATGTTTAGATTGTCTATATCGAACTGCTTTTTTCCGAGCATTTTGGAGTTTCAATCAGATCGCGATTCTATTTGCAATCAAATTTTTCCTCTGTTTAAAATTGGAAGGAGATCGACGAATAAGCTGTTCGGAGATTTGGGCTCCAATCTTTTTCCATATATTATTATTGATGCTTCGAGGATGTCAAATTCATTAGGAATAGTAATTTAAATATCTTCAAATAAAAATGAAGAGACACTCATTTGGAATCCATGAGTGAATTAATCGAGATTGAATATTTATCCTGAATAAAACCCCCTGGTGATTAAGCTCAATTTACTAATTATTATTGGGTAACAAGGAGAAATCGGAAAAAGTCAATATTTATCAATCAAACATCAATTTATTGATTATATTGATAATCCTTTTGTCCTTTAAGATAAATTGTAAATCTACATACTCACAATTAGTATCAATTTAATGTCTCTCATCATAATTTGTACATTTTCATTTTCAACTAATTGTCTGTAAATTATAATTTTTTGACGACGAGATGGTCAATCAAAATAAACCTCTTTGACCAATGATAATGTATTTAATTGTAATCACTAAAATGTAATCTTCGATATTAACAATAATTGATAATCTGTACAATTAACTTAATGGAATCAGAATCCCAGTGATTAATTGAAAATCTAAATTAATCTTAATCATTTTCTTCCTTCACGATCAATTAAAGTTTAACCTCTGAAAATTTACAACAATCAGAGATGATTAATTGTTAACTATTCTGTTGACATTAAATTGGGATAAAAATTCATGTAAATGATTAATTATCACTAATGGAAAAAAACTAAATTAATAACATGAAACAAACACAGAATTTGAAATCAACAAATCAATACAAATCTTAGTATGAAAGATTATCAATCAACAGTAGCAATTAGATAAAAATTTACAATGAAAATTAAAGTTTAACCAATAAACTTTTTCAATTGTTTGAAATGATGATCATCAAGAAATTGAATTGATTTTTCAGTTTCGATTTGTTTTTTTCTCTATCAATTCAATGCGATTGATTGTACAACAATAAATAGGAAATCAATTTGTCTTTTAGTATGATAATCGTAAATTAGACAATTGTTATGGTTAAGGTGGTAATAGAAATTACTATTACGATTGATAAACTGGAATTAATAATGAGAATCACAATTACATTTGTCCCTTTTGATTGTGGATACAAAACAGATTCTGAATGTTATTCAACATGAATAATATTTTTCCAACGATAAAAGATAAAAATTGTGAAGAAGAGAACTGAACAAAATGGATTCTTTGAATTTCTCCCTGTTTTTTATTCAGTTATCATATTAGACGATTGAATTCAGACTGAAATCCATACATATAAAAGGAGAAATAGAAAGAGAGAGAGAGAGAGAGCTATTATTAACGATGGAGAATGAGGTGGAAACAGAATTGTAAAGATTTCCATGATATCGATTTTTGCCTCTCTCTCTCTCTCTCTCTCTCTCTCTCTCTCTCTCTCTGAATTGTTATTGCATGAAACTGATGATTCTGAAAAAGGGAGAGGGAAGGTGGATCGATATTGAATCATCATGCTAACCATGAATATGCTCAGAATCAACTAAATCATTATAATCATTCGCATCATAATCTTTCAGAATCAACATCATGTAAAAGTATTAACTGAATTCAATGAATCGGAATCAATTTTGTCTACCGGTTTCAATAGAAATTCAAAGTAGTCGCAGTAATTAGGATAATTGTGTTTGTTTATTTCATAGATTATTCAATGAAATTTTGGTTCTTTTCTCTCTCTCTCTCTCTCTTTTAATTTTTACCTTTACGATTTTATATTAATTCACAAATGAGTGATTGATAGTTGAGAATGAATTAAATCTACTCTCGGTGTCAAAATAATCTGTTGGAATTTTTTTATTTCCATGCTAAGATAATTGTACTCGTCTCATTGTTTCCGATTCATTTTATCATCATCATGGTTTTCTATGAGTCTTTTAATGTCATTTTAAACTCTCAAACAATTACAGAAATTAAACATTACATTCAAACAATTAACTGTTATCATATTTTGTTGACAATTCAATTCAAAAAACTTCTTTATTATTATCAATTCATTTTCTTTTCCTCATCTGAATTTTATTTCAAATCGTTTTCGGCATAAGATTAATGATTTTATCTCCTTTTCCTATTTGGTAAGAAAAAAAATTAGATCACAATACACTAACTAGTTTCACCATTTAGTCCCAAGTTTAATTATTCATTTAAATCTATTCCAGAAAGATAATAACAATTTAAAAAGAAATAATAATTACATGTTCATTTGTCATTTTTTGGTTTTCGAAACTTTTTCAAAAAAAGACCAACATTTTAGTTGAAATTCTAACCACTAGATGGCGACGTTAACATTTCGAAGGAAAAAAAGAATTGACTGTTAGCGCCATCTAAAAGTGAATCGGTGAAGCAGTGAGTTCGATTTTTTTTCTTCACACTCGAAGTACAGTTTGAACAGTTCTAAATGGAAAGTTGTTCTTGTCATGGTGAAAACAGTTAATTCATATAAATTATTGACAAAACTTTATTATCCAATTTTAACTGTGTGTCTTAATGTGGTGTTTTTCTTGCTCTTTGTTGCCAAATGCTCATCAACATTGATTATTAATTAAAGTTAAACTTTGATGATAAGAAAAAAAAAGTTGATTAACAAAACTTAATCAAGAGTATAAAAAAAAACAAGATAGAAAAACAATTTAACAACAACAAAAAAAAATCAAATTTCAACAAAAAGTTTCTCAAAAAACAGTCAAAAAAAAAGCGATTACAAAACAAATTTTAATCAATTGAAGACAATGTTAGTTAAAACTAATTGTAACCATCATATTGATTGTTACAAAATGTTTAATTACTCAATAGGATATTGGATTAGTGCAATTATTTGTTTAACAGCAACAGTTACCTGTGCCTATGAAGTAACACCATTTACAGATCAACCTTTCGGTAAGTAAAAGCCTAAATTAGTTAACTAATTACTGGAGGAAACAATTAAAAGTTAGATCGCAACAAAAATCGAGAAATATTTTTTTCCAATTTCTATTCTTGTGTCTCAACAGCATCACTTAGCTACACTGCCGTTGTCCGTGGTAAGGCCGCTTTACCGTGTCATGTGACGACATCGACACCCGATGATTCAGTAGCACTCATCTTGTGGTATAAAGATGATGCCTTAGCACCAATATATACATTGGATGCTCGAAAAGGTAAGAGTACTAAAGGTTAATCGAGACAGAAATTGACTCGAAAATAAATGACAAGTTGATAATCATCATCATCTTTAATCATCTCAGTTTGGAACACGTTTTAAAAATCATTGATGATCAATGAGAGAGAGAAAGAGAAAGAGAGTAAATCAATTTTCTATCCCATTGATAACAAACTAAGAGATTACAATCAATAGAGAAATCTATTTATTTGAGAAAAGAAAATCAATTGATAGAGAAAAGGAAAAAGGAATCAATATTTTCACAAATTGTGATTAAACTAAATCGATTGTGATCAGATTAAGATAAAACTTTCAACTAATTTCAAATCAATTTACTTTTAATCTCCCAATACAATTACGTCTGATTTTAACCCTTAACACAAAACAATCCTAATCAAATCTGTATGAGAAGCGGAATGATTGATTAACCAGATGATGAGATAAGTATCATTGATAACAATTAAGGATAATAATGATCAAGATTAAACAAAGAAATCAACTTTCAAAGTGATATAAACACCACAAGATTAATCAGATAATCAAAATCTGATGAAAAAGTGAAAAGCGGATTAGCAAAAAATCAAGCCAACAATTAAGCTAATTCAATATAATAATAATAATAATAATTTACACACTCGAGTGTGAGTATTTTAAATTTTTACAATTGGTAAACTTGTTTCTAGTTGAATTTCAAATAATAATTAATAATTAACCTTAACTTTTAATTCAGTTCACATTTTTTGTTCATGTGACAATTTTTTGATGATTAAATTATTTAATCCAATGAAGAGAGTGCATTGAATATAATTAAATATGCAAAGAGTGAGAAAGAGAGAGAGAGAGAAACAATTGAATGAGTCATCAAACTTTAACACTCACTGATTATGTGTCAAAGTGATTAGCATGATTAATAATGATAATTATAATGAAAGATGATGAAAGATGATGATGATGATGATGATGATAAGTCAGCGTGTATGTAAGCAAAGGGAGTGGGAAGTTATTAGGTATGAAAAATGTAAACAACAAATACTCAAAGGTAATACACCAAGAAAATTGTAACATGGGAAACTGGGAGGTAAACTTATTATTAACTTATAATAATAATTTTATCCTCTATGATTATGATTATTATGATTATTAAAAAACTCGAGCTAATTAATCAACAGTTTTATGTTATAATGAACCGATAATTAGAGGGAAAAATGGTGAGAAAATTAGAGAAACAAGTTAAAAAAAATTGTTTCTTCAATCAAATTAATGGATAAAATGTCAAACCAATCACTGGATTAACAAATTGATCACAAAGAAAAAAATATTATCATTATCATGATAACCTCAACCTCAAAAAGTTACCAAGGTTACTTAGCATTCAGACATTGGGAAGGATAAACAATGCTTGATGATGATGATGAGAGAGAGTGAGAGAGGGAGATACTGATGATGATAACAAAGAGATAACTTTGAATTAATTGGATTGGATTTTGATGTTAATAGGATGATTATTATGATGATAATTTAGCGAGATGAGTATATTTTCAATGGTAAAATAAAAAAAATAAGCGATTAGTTAATCACTTTCATTCAAATTTTGTTTTTTTCTTCATCTAAATTTCAAGTTGCTATTATTGTTGGTGAGAGAGCCAATTAATATAATGACGGTGGAGAAATGATAATGTAAGTCAAAGGTTATAGTTTTTCAAGTGGAGATGGAGAGAGATGATGATGAGGATGATAAGAAGACTGGTTAGATTGAAAGAGATGTCGAGATGCTGGTGGGATTTTGTGAAGAGGATTTTCAGATTATTCTGTAAGAAATTGTCAACGATTTTACAACTGAATTGAAAGATTAGTGATTTTACAATCAATATCTGATTCCTTGTGGATATTTTTGAGAGCATGAAAAAAGTCAATAGTAAATATTTATGTTGGGTAATTGTTTTCTGATAATCATTTCTGATTCACTTGGAAAACCGTTACAATTAATCAATATACTCGTTACATATACTCACTTGGTAGGAGAAGAAAATTTTTTTTTGTACAAAAACAGAAAAATTAATATCATCTTTATTTCATGATGATGATTATGATGATTAAGAACAACATTAACATCAAGAATATTATCTTCTGTTGTCTGAGTCTCTCTCTCTCTCTCTCTCTCACTCATGGTATTTTTTTCTTCTCTCCCTCCCTGTGATCAGTAGAGAAGAAGGAAAAAAGTTCTGAGTCTCTTCAAGTTCTTCAAGTTCTCATCATCATCATCAGAATTTCAGAACTTTTTTTTTATCTCATTCTGTGTGAGATGAATTCTGAAAATGCATTCTTACTCTTTCAAGCTCCACTGTTTTCATTCTCATCTCATTCTGTTCATCATTATCATCATGTTCATCTTCCTTCAACCATTTTGAACCTAAATTGGTTTGAATAATGAGAACATATTTTTTCTTTCTTCTTCTCATCCTTTCTCTCTCTCTTTCTCTCTCTCTTACACTTACTTTTTCACCTTTTTTCATCTTTTTTCATCTTCTCCATCATCATTATCATCTTTCCCACCCACTTTTTCCTACAAGATATTGAAATAATGGTGAAGAAATTTGAGAAAAATACTTTGTAAATATAGTATTCATATTGACCTAAATTTGTGAGTTCATTGGAAAATGAATTTTCAATCATCATTCTCACCTTAAAGGTATCTCTTTGTAGTTAAGCTCATTTATTTTCGTAGCATCTTCATCATCCTCCCAGTCGGATAATTTTTCATTATCTTTATCCCATTTTTTTTCCTCTTCTCAAATCAAGCCTTAAGTGTTTACTTACAAGAAAGAAAACTAATCAAACAATTGGATCAAAAGTAACATGTCGAGAATTCAATTCCAATAAAAGTTTCAATCGATTCCAATTCTATTGATATAAATATCATTTTTATCATCTATCCATAGCTAGCAATTTCAAATACTCTTTCAAATCATCATCTTCATCATCATCCAGCTCTCATCGTCATTCAAACAATAACCTAAACTTAACTGTTACCTTTTAAAATTGTAATTTATTATCTCAGGTAAATTGATAAATGAGATGAATCAATTATATAATCACTATCACTTTCATCTTTACGCTTCGATTCACTGATCATTGATAATAAACTATATAAATGGGGAAAACAATTTAATCATCATGATGATCATGAATGATTATTATTAACATTACTCATATCAATATTTTGTATTATTGATGAGACAGAAAATGATAATAATAATCATGCATCAAGTAAAATGAGAAGACACCTAATATTATATATTGGATAACAATGAATGAAGCAAAAAAAACAACACAACAAAGATGTAACCAAGAAGATGAGGATGATAAAGGATGACGATGACTAAACAACCGGATATGTAATTATCATTGAAATTAGAAAGATTATCTTTTACTTTTCAAGTTTGATAATGAAGAAAATGAAAGAGAGAGAGAGAGAGAGAGAGAGAGATAAAAGAAAAGACAAAGAAAAAGATTAATGAAGTAATAATGATGAAGAAGGTAAATCAAATTGAATCCAATCATTGAGCTCATTATCATGCAAAAGATAATCATCAAATAGCATGGGAATTACATAGACAATAAATAACCTTAACCAATTGTATTTTTTATCTCCGCTGTCTCTGAATAATATTTCATGTTGGTGGATGAATTTTTTGTTTCCATGTTCACTTCGCAAAACTTTTGACTCTTTTTCATATATAAATTTATTAGTATTTGCCTTATTATATTCATGGATATTCTAGTATATATGCTACTAGTACATGTTATTCAGAAATTCTGAAATCCCTTGAATAACGGTGAACACACAACCATGAAAAGAGGAAAAGTGGATGAATCCATGTTGATTAAAATTTGTTTATCTTTTCTCTCTCTCTCTCTCTCTCTCTTGTCATCATTTGATTCAATATTGTAATCAAAAGGTTTCTCCTTTATTCCGTCTCATCCAATTGCCATTTCAAACGTGCTCTCAACTTATTTTTGTCTATTCAGTTGATGATATTTTTTTCTTCTCTGTTTTGGTTTTCATCCTGATCCTCGGGATCATGTTTTGGTTATCATTGTATCTTCATGGACTTTGATGACATGGAGACGCAAAGTCCTCATTATTTTTATCTCTGAGATTTTCGGTCAAAACTTATTTCCCAAAATATTCAAGATAAAACCCATAGAGTGTAAAGTTTATCAATTTTCACTCCCAGTGAGTTTTTCATCTTCATCTGATTTCAGTTCCTATGAATCGTTTTGTAGTCTAATATTACATGAGATAAATAACATTGGCATTATGTTGCTGTCTTCTTCTTCTCATCATCATCATCATCATGTCGTTGTTTTTGGTTTTATTTATATCAAAATTCATTTATAAACAATATTATCAAGTGTTCACCTTAGTTTAGTGATTTTTTTTTCTTCAAATCGTTTCACTTGATTCTTGGAACTTTTTATCTGATAAAATCCCATGAGAAATTTTCAGAACTTATTTCTCCTTCTATGATATTGAACAAATTTGCAGTTTTTTGGTTTGCAACAGAAAATGAAAAAAAAAGGTGAATTGGGAATGAGAAAGATGAAAAGGAAAAGGGAGGAGAAGAGGATGAGGATGAAGAAGATGAAATTGAAGATGAGTTTTTATAGATTGGTTAAGAAAACGTTATTTCAATGGTTTGCTTGATAATCAGATTTAAAGTGAATTAAAGGTAGCTTCATCTTCATCATCTTCATCTTCATCATGTTGTTTATTTTCAGTTTGAAATTCTCATGATACTCTCATGTCTTCTAATGGCCATCCAAGGAGTATCATCATCATCATCTGAACAAGAATTTTTTGCTTCTTTAGCTTCTTTTTCAGATTCTTTTCTATTTTTCCTCTGTCTCTCTCTCATCTTGTTCATCTTCATCAGACGTTTTTTTATACTTTCTGCTTACCAACAATCTTATCCTGAAATTATCTCATCATTTTATCCAGTAGTTAATATTATTACCAACTGACCTCTGGTACCTATTAACTCATCAATAATTATCATTATAATCATCATCATTATTATTACCAACTCGTAAGCAACTTTAGCTCAATGAAAACATAAATAAAACAAACTTTCAAGTCAACCTGAATTCAAGTAACTCAACAGTAATGGGACTAATTAGAGATATGATTACAATTAAGGTTTTCTTACATAATATAAGAGGAGCAATGAGATGAGCGGAAAAATTAGATGGAAGAGAGGGAGAGAGAGAGAGAGATAGAGAAAGAGAGTGAGACTGAATGATGATCACCATCATGGTGATGACGATAAGAAAGTTAGATTTGAGACTGACTTTGTTTCAAGATAAATTAATGGGTGAATGTAAATTGTGCTGAGATGATAATGATGCGGATGAAGTTTTCCTCATCCTAGAAGGTTATTTTTTCAGTTTCAAAGATCTGAAGGTTTTCCCACCCACTTTCCTTTTCTCTCTTGTTCATGATGTTTTCTCATATTCTCAAAAAAAGCAAAGGTAAATGGAGACAGAATCAGTTGCTTCAATTTTCATCAACTTTTCATGGAGAGAGAGAGAGAGAGAGAGAGAGAGAGAGAGAGAGAGAGAGAGAGAGAGAGAGAGAGAGAGTGAGGAAAAATAAAATCCCAACAAGAGTTTGAAGAAAGAGGAGGAAGTGGAGGATGATGATGATACTGATCATCGTCATCATGGCGATAGTGGTGGTGATGGTGGAATAGGAAATAGATTGATAGATAGAAAGATAAATGGAAACTGAAACAAATGAAATGATCAGAAGGAGATGAAGAAGAAGAGTAAAAACCGAAAAGAGATGAATGAAGGTGGAAGATAAATGTTAAGGTAAAGTGTATGTTTTTATATATATGAAAAGAGACAAAGATGAAGATAAAACTGAGCAGAATGAAGATCATGATGATGAAGAAAAATCTTGAAACTTTTTCCTCTTATTTTAGGAACTTTTCTATTTTTTTTTCTTTATTCTTTTTGCCCCCAAACCTTTTGTATCGATTTTGTTAAACTTGTGATTTCGGTTTATACTCTTATTGTTATCATTCATTTTAAAATGGTGGTAAAAATCACAAAGGTATAGTTACTATCATGATATTGATCATGTTATTATATCAATCCCATAGAATCCAATCTGGACATGAATACGAATTGAAGTTTCGTTGAGCATTTCTTAGGAATTTCAGTTTTTCCAAACAGGGAAAAAGCAAAAGAAGAAAAATTTCTCATCTCAACATTAATCAGATGATTTTCTACATTTGCTCTTGAATCTTTTTCATTTCATTTCATTTTTTTTCTTCTTTTTTCCAGAAGATAAAAAAGAAAAGAAAAGAAAAATTCTCTCCTGGGTTACAGGGAGGGAGATGATGATGATGATAATCATGATAGAAACAAATAAAGATTAGAAATTGAGAGAGAAACAGATAAAGTTGAAGTGGTATAAAAGGCTATGGGTGAGAGAGAAAGAGCAAAGTTCTGAGAGTAAAATAATAATTCTGATGAGATAGAATCTGAATCAACATGCAAAGGTAACATTTGGATATAAATGATAAACGATTGGAGGGAAAACTATTCCTTCCCATCTCGTAATCGTAAATATATATTGTGTGGTATTTGAATAATTGTTGCGGTTAAAAGGTAAACAATTTGGGTTACAGAAGAAGAGCAAGAAAGAGGAAAAGGAAAGAGAAAAGATGAAGATGAAGATGAGGATGAAGATGAAAAAGCAAAACAAGATTAAGGTTTCAGATGTATTATATTGAGAATAAGCGATTCCACTGGATTGAGAAGTACCAACATTCACCAGGGTAGAGATAAATTACAATAGACCATTAACAGTTAGTTTATCCTTTTTGCTTCTCACTTGAAGATTATACTTAAGGATATTACAGGGAGTGAATGAGTGAGCTGATGAGAGTGATGAAAAGTTAGTCAAGAAGATAGAAGTTGTCAAGGGAACGAAGAAGGGATGAAGATGAAGATGATGGAGAGAGAGAAAGTAAAATAGTCATTGGATGTTGATTGTCAAGGGAAAATAAAGGTTAACTCGAGGAAAGTTGTGAAGATAAATATCTAAGGAAAGATAAAGTTAAAAGAGACTAACAGTTAGACAAGAAAAAAAAGATGAGGATGACGAAAGATGATGCTGAGTGGGAGAAGAATGAAAAAAAAAGTAAAAAGAATATAATATTTTCGTATGAATTGATGTTAAAAAGAGCAGTGGAAAAAGATGATGATAGAAAGAGAAAAAGAGAAATGATAAAGATAAAAGATATTTAAGGGATGAGGAGGAAGATGATGAGGATGAATTTGATAGAGATGCTAAGGATGAAGATGAACCGATAGCAATTCAATTTAACAGTGAATAACAAGAAATCAATGATCTCGATGGCAAATCTTTCGGAAATCTCACTGTGAAGATTATTTATTATTTTATGGTGACTATTGGTAAGAAATGAACACAGTGTAAAGGATCAACAAGGATGAGGAGAAAAGAGAGAGAGAAAAAAAGTCAAAATGATAAAGATGACGAGGATGAGGATAATGTGGATGAGAGAGAAAAAGAGAAGACAAAAAAGTATAACGGCTCAATGAATATCTTTCATCATCATGATCATCTCTCTCTCTCTCTCTCTCTCTCTCTCTCCCACTCAGCATTATATCCTCTCTTTTAGCAAATCATAACTTTAAAAAATCATTTAATAGTTAGAACCTCTCTCATTTTCTCCCACCACCAGCATCCTCATCATTTTCCTCCTACTCTGTCTCAACTAATATTCTGATTTTATTATCATGAAAAAACAACAGAAAATGTTGAAATTAAATTAAATCAATGTAACCCAGAAAAACAAAGTCACTGATGAGTTACTATTGAAATTATATAACATTATTAGTACATTATTCATGATGTAAAAGTTTTTGGGTTGACAAAACCAGGAAGAAAAATAATTTATATTATTTGAAGGGGTTTTCTTATGATTTATTGGGGAAATTTAAGTCTTTTGAGAGACAAGGGGGATAATTCAGACTAACAAATTCGAAGATTGGACCTGCCCTTCAATAATCAGGTCAGTTCAAGTTCGATACAGGATCACTCTATGAGTATGTGAATTAATCTAACTATGATTTGAATTTAAGTTCAAGATACTTTATTGTAATTTTAATGTGAACTAGTTAAGAAATGAAAATTAACTGTTAACTTCTTAAATCTCATTGTGTCCTTTTATACAAAGATACATAAGATGTCAGAAGTTGATTAAATTGGGGGGAGATACAATATAAACGGACTGGTTTTGCTTAATCAGACTTTTGTCTGTTGATACAATCAAGCTTAAGCTTAATCCAGCTAATCAGTATAAAGATAGTTAAAGCTTTGATAAATTATTAATCTTTGATTAATAATGGTTTACAAAAAGAAAGAGAGTTTGATTCTCTTACTCAAATTGGCACTTTTAAGAGTGTTTAAGCTTTAGCTTATCTAAGCGTTAAGACAATAGGAAATGTAATTAAAATAAAATCAAAAGTTAAAGAAAATTAATTAAATGAATGATTAAAATATAAAAAAGTAATCAACACCAATTGTTGGTGGGTTCAATTTTTCCACCCTTCACATCCGTGGACCATGATTAAGAAATCTCATCAACACTTGGTGACTGATTCTTCGGGATCTTGGTTCCGGTGCTTGGTTTGATTCTTCAGAATTCATCTCTGGGCTGTATCTACGTGTGGGATAAAACAAATCTCGTCGCACTTGGCTTGAGGGGTAATCGTTTCCACTTCCGTGTACAATTAATGAACCACTTGATTGAGTTGAAGTTGAAGCTTCTGGGGGAGAACTGGTTGTTGACATATATAATAAATGATCATCCTCAGGAACAATTTCAGTTGCACTTGATTCTTCAGAATCATTGGTTCTCTGGGAATCGGGAATTTCAGAAAGAATTACAGTTTGTTGGGAATCAGAATTCGAAGATTCAGATTTAGGTGATTCCAATGGTGAATCAAAACTGATTAATTCTTTTGCTCTCGGAGGAGTCTGTTGAATTGGTGATGGAAGAGATCGTCTTCCGGGTGAGTTGTTGACACTTGAGGCTCTTGATGAATGAGTGTTGGTGGTAACAGCGGGTGAAGCACAAATATGTGAATCAAACGACGGAACTATCCGTGAACCATGATTGTAATACGACCAATCTTGTGGCCATTCGGCTTTACCAGAATTTACTAATTCATCGTACTTCTTATAAAGTCTTGAGACTTCTTTGTTGTTACAAGTTTGAGCTGAGTTGGCAAAATGGATTCCATCTTCAAGGAATTCACATCGATCTTCGATCGCTTTCCATGCGCTCATGTAGAGTTTCATGGCGGTTATGGCTTCAATGCCGGGCGAATGAGGACCTCCAGGGATTACGAATCCACCGAAAAGAAGGAATGAGATTAGAGACAACGAAGCTGGTTGCGTGTACAACGGGGAGAAGTATTGGTTTACGTCTCGAATACGAGGCTTTAAGGTCTCAATTTCTTCATTTTCAAGATCTAAAGATCTTAACAGGTTGATTATTCCAGCGCCAATAATTTGAGAAGCACAGGCAAAATAAGTTAACACTTGATCTCTAACTGAAGTTAGATTTTTGCCATGTTTTAAATCTTCAAATTTCAATCCATGGAATCGAGTATCCATTCGGGCGATATGATGATGCTGGACGAGGGTTTCATAGACAACATCTAATTTACCATCCACGATGATGACCCATATTGGTCTTGGTGCCAATACATGACCTTCACGTCTTCGATATTCATTGATTCGACAGTACGCTGCATGTATGGAGTAAATTGTTTCAGGATTTGGATGTTGTTGAACATTATTCATGATTTTCTCTTCAATTGAGCTTGGAAGAGCTGGTAAGTTGATTGTTGTTAACGTTTTAAAACGATACGAGGCTGAAGCTTGTCGATTCTTTCGGACAACAGCTTTTTCAAGATTTTGGATTGGAGCGGGTTCATCGAAGTTTCTAAAGGAACGTAAAGATGGGAACCATTGCATGATATTTTCCGAAACAATCTTTTTTCGTTCTTCGCTTAAGCGATTGAGGGGGTTAATCCTAATAAAAGGTACTTCGATATCTGGTACATCAGGTGAGGGACTAACTTGAGCTCTTTCTCGCCTTGGTCGAGGTTTACCTTGGGCTATTTTAAGCCACTCTTCTGAATCATCGATCAGATATTGAGGGACTGACGACCATCGATGAGTCCTTGGTCTTGATCCATAAGGAGGAACTTGACGCTTACCAACTGTTGGATCGAATCCAATCGTTTGAATATATTCTTCAGCTTCTCCTAAAGGATATGTGGGGTCTATTTTCTTTTTGTAATTTTCCCAAAAATTCAATCTCAGATTAGTGAAACTGCGAATAGTAGTTGGAGCCATCATTGGATCATTTGGATTTTCTTCTTTAGCGTTCATTAAACAGGCATAAACCTCAAGGTTTTCTTTGGTTCTTCCTTCATGGGTATCATAAGATATCGGCAATCTTTCAGGAATTGATTTAAGATGCGGAGGGAAGAAATTAAATAGTCTTTTAGGACCTTCACTTAGTTCAGCACGAGTTTGTCCAGTTTTAAATAAATGAATGGACTCTAAATCAATCTCGTGACGGAAAAGTCCAAGTCGACAGTTTTTCTCGTGTTTAATGAAGTCATCAGGCTTGACATCAGCGTAACAATGTGTACGACGGCAGACAAATTTACTCTTACAATACTCTGAGTAAGTGTTTGATGAATCAACTTTTCCAAATGTTGAGTAATCATCAGTGGTTGCTGCTCTGAAGGCACATTGAGGGATTAAACAAAGAAATTTGTTTGGTTGATCAATAGGAATCAACTTTAAGGTTGGCACTAATTCTCTAAGGAATTCGATACACAATCGACAATACCACTTTCGACATCCAGTACAACAATGAGGGTTCAATGAAATTTGTTCACATAAGTGACATCGAATTTCTTTTTCGATTAGCTCTAAGGCTTCATTGATGACATTGGCTTTTGAAATTCCTCTTGGAATCTTGGGTAATGGAATCGAGAAAATTGATTTATCGTGGTACAAATTTAAATATAACTTCTCACGAATCAGCTTTTCAAATTTCTGTTTGATTTCTGAGAAAGTTTGAGCTTTCTGGTCGATTTGTTTCTTAATTTGTTGGTATCTTTCGATTGACCAATACTGTGGAATCGGGCCAGTGGGCAATGGATTTGGATATTCATCCTTGTCAAAGAAATGTTCAGATGGGAGAGGATAACGATTCTTTTTCACTTCTTTCGGGCTCTCATTTTGTTTTGATAAATTTTCTCTACTTGCAGAGTTTGAGCTTGAAGTTGAGGGAACTGGAGATGATGGATTGTTCATTTTCTTCTTTGAATTATTTGAACTGCACGATTCACTCGATGAAGATCTTTTAAGAGATGAATAGATTGGAGTTGTGGTTGATCTTTCACTTTTACACTTGTAATGTTCTCCTGGTCGAAAATTGGCTTGACCTTTATCTTGAGGGTAACGAGTTTCTTTAAGGAAAATTGGAGAATCACTTCTATGAAGATGAGTATCAGCTCGAAACGTTGAGGTTGAAGGTCGATCAGGGTTAAAATTAAACTGTTCACCAGCTACAAGAGTACAAGTTAATTGTCGGGGGTCAATTTGAACTGAAGGTTGATCAATTTGGTCCATTGTTTTTATATCAATTAGATTGTCGCACAATTGAAGACAAAAGTAAAAGCTTTTAATAGCTAGATTTTCACTTATGATGATTAATTTATAACTAAAGTTATAAAAAGCTAAATTGTTGACAACACAATTAAACAATTTGATTAATTTATCAAAATTAAAATAATCAATATTTAAATAATTAATTATAATTCTTAAAAATTGATCTCTAATTTCAATACGAATCTTAAGATTGTTGACTTGACACTTGTTAGTTTTGAAATGAAAATTCGATTCGAATTTAATTGGAAGAGAAAATGGCGGCGCTTCTTGTTGCCAAGGGTCAATATGGAAGCCGATTTTGAGCTTTTCACATAAGTCGGTTTCAATTTTTTCTTCTTGATTGTTAATTGTAAAACAATGGTAAAGGATAAACAAATTTTGATCGGTGATTAATTGTCTTTTTGATCGTGTGAACGGTTTATCATCATCATTTAATGTTGATTGTGAAGTGATTAGCTTATCAGCGCTTAATCTGGTTTTCTTATTACAATTTAAGTTGTTTTGTGTTTTACTGGTTCTTGTGATTTCAACTGTATCAGAATCTGTATTGACTTTTGACTCTTCATCATCAATTTGATTAAAATCATCATTGTTGGGATTAATTAAATCAGAGGATAAAGTAGGATTATCATTTGCATTAACAATTTCATCTTCTTGAGAAGGTAAGTCTAGATTTTCATTTTCTAGATAAGTGTCTGAGTTGAAATAATTGTCTCTGATTTGTCTCATTTTTTCTGTTACTTCAGATTTATAAAGTTTTGTGTTAGAAACATTGACTTTAATGACTGTAAGGTCTTCTAAATCCAAAAGGATTAAGCATCCAGATCTATTACCTAAAAGTAAATAGGGACCTAAGTAAGCATTTCTTATCTTTTTGCTAAATTGTTTGTCTACTGACTCATTTTTAACACAAATGAAATCTCCTTCTTTATAAGGTGATTGGGGGTGAAGTTGTTTTAATCTGTTGATTTGATAATTTTGTTGGGCAATTAATCTTGCATGGGCTAATTTTCTAGCTTGTTCAGAATTTACTGAATTGTCGGGGAAATAAGGAATGACATTGTCAATTGGTTTGATTGGGTGTTTACCAAAAACGAGGTAGTAGGGACTAAATCTTGTGATTTTGTGGATTGAGGTATTGATTGCGAAGACTGAAGCTTCTAAACCATAAGGTAAATCTTTGTTATCGTGGGTTAGACAATAAGTTCTCAATCTTTCTGCGATTGTTCTATTGTGTCTCTCTACTATTCCCTGTGACTGTGGGTGATATGGGGTAGAGGTTGAATGTTCAATTCCATATTCAGTTATGAATTCAAGGAAAGCATCAAGTAAAATTGGTTCCTAAATCAGTTTGAATTGATTTTGGAAAATTGAAAACATGAAAAATTGATTTCAAGAATTTTATAACAGTTTGAGCTGTTTGGTTCAGGGTTAGTTTTGCAAAACAGAATCTTGATAAAGTGTCAATCAGAACAAGAATATACTTTTGGAGTAATTTACCGTTATCGGTCCTTGCACGTCTAACTCAAATCTTTGAAAGATTTCTGTTGGAATTGGTTTTTCACCAGGATCAACATAGATCACATTTGCTGGTTTTGCAAGTTGACACACTTGACAATTGTTGCACAGTTTCTTTACCTCATCATAGAGATTTTGACACCAATATCTTCTTGATATTTGTTCAGCGGTTTTTTCGGCTGCAAAATGTCCTCCAATTGGTGTGTGGTGAAAGTATCTGAAAATATCTTGTAGAATTTTTGAATCAATTACAACTCTTGTTGAGAATGGAACATGTTTATCTTTTCTGTAGATTAGATCATCTCGAAGACAATATTTTCTTGAGGTAATTGGGTCTTTATCCAAAAGAGATTGTTTAATTTTGGTTAAATTTGGATCAGTTTGTTGATGAAGACGAATTTTCTCTTTCCATTGATATAAGTCAATTTTGTTATTGACATTTTCATCAGGGTGATTATTTGTTGTTTCTGAGTTGATTGTATAAGCGATTAACTCAGGCTCTTTAAAGCTAAACAATAGGTTTTCTAAGCCAAAATTTACCACGTTGAGACCAATTTCATAAAGGTATTGATCTTCATGATCGAAGCAATAATTTTGTAGGTAGAGTCGATCCAGAAATTCCTCTTCAGGGTCGATCGTCTTTCTGTGATCCCATTCCTTAAGGAATCGAGTGAAACAATCAGGAGCATGGGATATACCTTTTCGGTAGACCACTTTAAATCTCATAGCAGATAACATAATTGACCATCTACATAATCGTGAATTTTTAAACGATAATTTTGTGAGAGAACAGAGAGCGTGATGATCGGTCTCGATCAAAAATTCGTCACCTTCTAAGTAATGTCGATACTTAACTACACCAACGTAAATTCCAAGAAGTTCCTTTTCGGTAACTGTGTAGTGAATTTGATGCCTTTTAAGCTTTTGAGAGTAAAAACTTACGGGTTGCCAATCTTTAATGTCTTCTAAGGGACAATCAGAATCGTAATTCTCTGAATCTTTATCTTCTTGCAGTAAGATTCCGGCAACTGCTTGATCAGATGCATCAGCACTGATTTTTCGTCTTAAGACAGGATCATAATGGACTAACATAGTCGTTTTGATTAGCGCTTCTTTTAGCTTATCCAAAGCCTTTTTATCATCAGGTAAAAGACAGAATCGTCTTTCCTTTGAAACGAGTCGGTATAAAGGGGCTGCAATTGTTGAAAAATTTGGTATATACCTTGCGAAATAGTTGAAGCATCCCAATTGTGATTGTAATTCACGGACTGTTCTTGGGTAGGGTAATTGTTTTACCACGTCGACCTTTCTTGGGTCAGGTTTTATACCATTTCCTGTTACAATATGTCCAGGGAGTAGAATTTCAGGGAATCCTAACTTGCATTTTTCCACTTTAACCTTAAGGTTGTATTGTTTGAATCGATCTAGAACTTTTCTAGTGTTTTCGATTAACTCGTCGAATGTTTTTCCAATTACCGGTACATCATCAAAGTATCCGATACATTCGCGAAATTGAAGTCCATCCAAGACTTGATTGATAAAGTTCTGAAAAATGAACGGAGCGGAGCTTAAGCCCATGGGGAGCCTTTTATATTGGAACTTTCCAAATGGTGTAACAAACACTGTTTTCTCTCGCTCTTCTGTGGGTAACTCGATTTGGTGGTAGCCTTGGGCTAAATCGAATAAGTTGAAGTATTTTCCACCGCGAACCAATTCAAGGCAATCGTCAACTCTAGGCATTGGGTGTCTTGGGACATTCGAGATACGATTGAGACAACGATAGTCTATAACCATGCGGTGTGAGCCGTCCGGTCGTGGTACCATGATAACAGGTGAGCCTCCTGGGGCCTTTGAGGGTTCTACGATGTTAGCATCGATCATTTCTTGAACCAATTGTTTTAGTTCAGCTCTTCTTTCTGGACTTAGAGCATATGGTTTTTGATAAGGTACTGGGTTACCTTCCAAATTGATGTTAACTGGGCAAATTTTTGCTGGCACGAATCCAATATCGTGTTTACTTTTTGAGAAGCAATCGATGTATTCGTCGATTAATTTTAACAGGCTATTTTGTTGTTCAACTGGCAAATTTTTGTTAACTCGATCAAATGCTTTTTTCAGCATCGGGTTTTGTAACAACTCAAGTTGTTCTTGTTCGTGAATGTCTCGAACTGCCATTAGATAATTTTGATTACCAAGTTTAAGCTTGTAAGCTTGTTTGTTTTGTTTATCGATGATAAAATTGCTGAAGGGATTGTTTTCTTCATTTTCTTTTTTCTTTTTAACAGAATTGATGATATAATTGTTGTTACCATCAGCCATTGCATTCATAGCGGCATTTAGAATTACTGTGTTTTCGTTGTTATTGACGAATCTGAATAGGAAATTTGCATCATAAGATTTTCCATCGGGAGTTTCTTTCACTTGGATTGAATATTCTTCTCCATCACTTTTAAAAGTTGTATAATAAAGATGCATAAATGAATTACCAATGAGACATTGAGGTTCAAAGTTTTGACAAATTTGAATCTTTAAGATTCTCGTTTCATCCATTTCCGGATGTTTTATCATTGCAAAAGCAAATCCAATTGAGTTTAAAACTGAGTTTGAAACTATTCCTTTAAGGGAACGATTAAAATAGTTAATTTTAACACCAAGTTCTTGAGCAATTCCAATGTCAAGAGCAGATATTGTTGACCCTGTGTCAAGCAATACTAATCCATCTCGCACATATTGTTTATCGGGTGTAAACAACTTAAAATTAACGGTTGGCATGTGTTTCAGATGATGGAAACCGAGCTGTGTTAGCTTTGGTGTTTGGTCATTAATTGCCCATACGTGGTCATTTTGACGTATGGCTGTTGTAGTCGGTTCGACCACTTGTTGTTCAGGCTGAACGTAATTAACTGGAGCATTTTGTTGCTCTTGTGGTTGTTGATTCGAAGAGGTTGAAGCCTTAGCTTTATTTCGCTCATCATTTTGCTTTCTGTAGCATTCGTCGGTATTATGGTTGTTCTTTTTACATCGCGAACACCATTTATTTCTACCTTGACGTTGAGGTTGATCATTACCACTTAAAATTTTGTTGAGGTTGGAATTCATATCATTCCTGGGTTTGTTGTTGTTCTCACCTTTAGGTGTTGGTCTTGTTGGCTTTCTAATTTGCCTTTGTTGTTCAAGAAAATCATGATGTTTTCTTATTAGAACATTGAAGATTTTATCTTCTGACTCATTTGCTCCTAAAGTATAAACTTCATTTCGTATATGACGGGGAATCTGGTTCAATATCGTATTGATGATAACTGGTTCTGTTACCTTACCGAGTGACTTATTTATCTTAATCTTAAGATTTTGAAGAAATTCGGATGGATGTTCCTCTAGTCGATATCGATAATTGGTGAGTTCAAAATGAGCTGCATATTTCATTGATGGACAATTGAGCTTCTCGTTGAGAGCTTCTAGATATTGATTGTAATCAGTTATATCTGTTGATATGGTTTGAGCCATTGACAATAATTCGTGCGCCATTGCTTTTTTGAAACACCTTAATTTTGTTTCATCATCAACCTTTTCATGGGTTAATCTAGCTCGTGTCTTCATTACCCATGCTGTCATGTCCTCACCTCTTTTGAATTCGGGTATTTCGGGATCTCTTTTAATTGCTTGGGCAAATTCCATGAGACTATTGGCTAGCAACTGGTTATTGTTCTCGGGAACTTGAATTATTGGTTGTATGATGGGTGAATTTGGTCGAATGGTTTCAACACGGATTTCGTCTTCGATCTCAATACCGATTGCATCCAATGCATCCTTGAGTCTCCTTATAGAGCTGATTGGTAGTTGTAGTAATGAGAGTTCACTGTGGGTGATTGCTCCCAATGATGCTTCATCTCGCCCGATTTTTGTGAGTACTGTTTGTATCTCATTTTCGGACAAACCATAAGAACGGAAAACTGTGATCCATTCAGGCATAAGTTGATTCTTCACATCACTTAAATTAAATGCACTAATTTCATCTTCACTGAAATTTTCACCAAGTAACATTATGTTGGTTTTTATAGCACAAATAAGTTTCTTCTTAAGAAGAAAAGTTGGTGGAATTTCTATTTTCCATAATTCTAATATATCTTTGATATCATTAGATGTAGCACTTGAAATAGTTGGATCAGCCATATTTAACTGTCGTTTTCTTCTGGTGATCATAGATGAAAAATTTCACACACGGAATAAAATGATCCTGCCTGGGTCGCCAAATGAAGGGGTTTTCTTATGATTTATTGGGGAAATTTACGTCTTTTAAGAGACAAAAGGAATAATTCAGACTAACAAATTCGAAGATTGGACCTGCCCTTCAATAATCAGGTCAGTTCAAGTTCGATACAGGACCACTCTATGAGTATGTGAATTAATCTAACTATGATTTGAATTTAAGTTCAAGATACTTTATTGAATTTTAATGTGAACTAGTTAAGAAATGAAAATTAACTGTTAACTTCTTATCTCTCATTGTGTCCTTTTATACAAAGATACATAAGATGTCAGAAGTTGATTAAATTGGGGGGAGATACAATATAAACGGACTGGTTTGCTTAATCAGACTTTTGTCTGTTGATACAATCAAGCTTAAGCTTAATCCAGCTAATCAGTACAAAGATAGTTAAAGCTTTGATAAATTATTAATCTTTGATTAATAATGGTTTACAAAAAGAAAGAGAGTTTGTTTCTCTTACTCAAATTGGCACTTTAAGAGTGTTTAAGCTTTAGCTTATCTAAGCGTTAAGACAATAGAAAATGTAATTAAAATAAAATCAAAAGTTAAAGAAAATTAATTAAATGAATGATTAAAATATAAAAAGTAAGCCACACCAATTGTTGGTGGGTTCAATTTTTCCACCCTTCATATTAAAATGCTTGGGTAAACTTGATCATCCTCATCATCTTGATCTCTCTCTCTCTCTCTCTCTCTCTCTCTCTCTCTCTCTCTCTCTCTCTCTCACCGCATCCCTAATTTCATCCTCATCCTTTACTTTTTTTCATTTCTCTGTATGATTGTGATTGCGTTTTTTTTGCCTGTATATTTATTTGTTTGCATAAAAGATGAACCTCATTACATTGTTTTGCTGCAGAAAATGCAATAAAAATGTTTATCATGTTAATAATACAATTTGATTGATAGATTGAAGAAAATGTAATAATTTTCTGCTCCATCTTCAAGTTACAAGATGAGCAAGAAAAATAAAAACGATAAACAAAATGTTTTCACAATAAACAATCACCTTGAGGGGATTTTGCTTGTTACACTAAACTCAAACTCTTCACTGTGTCAACCCTTAACCACCCTCAACATTGTATTATAATATTGTACATATAAATATACATCTATTTATTGTATTATATTATATATGCTCTGAGTATTAATAACATCATCAATCCTTTTCAATTACACAAATTGATTTTGATTATATTTGATAAATCATCATGAGGTGATGGTTATAATATTATGGTCGTGGTGGATTATTGATTGGAAGATTATTTTGTTTCAATGTTTTACTTTGATTGTTTGGTTTGATTTTTCTTTGCTTCTATCTCATATCATGATGATGAGAAGAAGCCGAAACCGATACTCAATCGATAATATTCATTTTTGGGACATCCATCATGGTGAATCCATGATAATCTTAGTTCTGAGTAGAATTGGATAATAATAATAATAATTGATTCTTGTACTTTGTTGTTTCCATTTTCAAAAATATAATATTATCATGAAAGTTTAGTCTTGTTCTTGTTTGTTGTTGTTGTTTTTTTTTATATTATCGTTTGAAATGATGAACTTAAATGTATCTGATTTTATGGTTGATTGGATTAGCTTTGAAATTACTGTGACTTTATTCAGATGATTCTTGGTGATGATGAGGAAAAAGATAAAATGAACAGATGCACATCATCATTGTCATCTGGTTGATTCTGTGATTTCTGATGGATGATTGAGGTTACTCACATTGAAAATGGAACCAACTGAATTATTCTGAACTTTTCTTTCCCAATTCTTGTCAGGATCTCTCGCTCTCTATTGTCTTCCTCATCTTCATCTCTTGTTTCATCCACTCACTTTCTATCTTTCTCTTTCTTTTTTCTCATCATCATCATCAAACTGATCATCTTCATGATCGTCATTCTTGGTATTTTCATTTGATATCAGATTACATCAATCACGATTTGAGAATCGCCTCCTTACACCAACATCAAAAGCAATTTAAAAAGGATCACATGACTGATAGATTTCATATAACAGTAGTTGCAAGATGAAAAAAAAGACAGGGTGAGAGAGAGAGAGAATCATCATCATCATCATGGTCTTCTCACCATCATGATAAGTGAAATGAGTTTTCCATTCGAAAGGAAGAACAGAAAAATCATCTTTTCGTAATTTTCCCATTCTCATTCAGCTCTACTTTATATTATTATTATTTTCCATCCAAGGTAATATTCACTCTCTCTCTCTCAAGACGTTTTTTCTTCTGTTATGCTATCATCATAATGCTTATCCTCATCTTTATCTTCATGATCATCATCACAAGGTTATATTAGCCTGAAGATAGAAAAGAAAAACAAATCATCATGATCAAATTAAGCTGGAATGGTGTTGATGCTCAAGTTTTAACATGATAAACAAAAAAAAAGTTTCCATGGATAAAAGTTCAATATAAATATTATCATGTTTATGGTGTAAGAAAAGATGGAAAAACAAAAGCAACAAAATTATCATTACAAATATTTTTCTATTCCCACCTTACAGTTGATTCAGTAAATAATGATCATGATAATCACATGAAATTACAGTTAGGATTAGGTTTAGTTTACACTTGAATCAATATCAATGGTTTTGGTTTTTTTTATGTGCTCTCTTTGTTTCCATTGTTTTCATTGCCTGTAAATCAGATTCTTGAATCATTATCATCATCATCATGTTACTCACACAATTATATTGTTACCCATTAATTTAATTAGCCAATTACATGTGAACAGTGATTTAAAACTATTTATTAACATTGAAGCAAAAAACTAGAGAGAGAGAGAGAGAGAGAGAGAGAGAGAGAGAGAGAGAGAGAGAGAAATGGCAAAGATGAAGTGAAAAAAAACTCCAATCTCATGGAATCAGAATCAAAATCAGTTCGATAACGATTCATGATGAACATGATTCTTGATATGATGATGAAATATCAGAGAAACAAAAAGAAACAAAAAATTCAATTTATGTCTATTTCTCATTAGGTGAAAATGATAATAACGATGATTAAGATTATGATTAAGTTTGATTGTTATCGAGAAAAATATTGATACAATATTATATTGTTATAACATTTCGTGTTGCTTTACAGGGTAAAGTTTACTATTGATAGAGAAAAGTTTTCATCTTATTTTCGGCATTATTATTTTCGATATAATGAAGAGAAGAAGATAAAATCTTGTTTTTTTTCCTCGAATTTTTATATTATCATCTTTAGAACATTGTTCTAAAAAGGGGGAAGAGATGAGTGGACATAGATGAAGATGCTCATCCATCAATATTGTGTTTGCTCTTCCGTTTATCTTCATCTTTCTCTGTTGTCGATATCTCCAGATGAAGAAAAACTGTCGAGAATGGAACTTTTTTTTCTCTCTTTCACGAAAATTGTCATGGAAAAAGTTCTGACCAGTCAAGTGGAACTTTTTCATTTTCGATTGATAAGAAAAACTTTTTTCTTCTCTTTTTTGTCATAAAGTCCATGATGCTATTAAAATACTCTCACATACACACACACCATACACCTAAAAACATTCATTAACATGATGTGTTCAGTTATCAGGAGGGCGATGGTGGTGAAGTAAAAGTGGAAGATAGGAAAGATGAGAAGAGAGAGAGAGAGAGAAGAAATTTTCAGAATATTCTGAATGAGAGAATGAAAATTTCAGAGGTGGAAGAAAAAAATTTCCACTTGCATTGATATTCACTGAGATGAACAGTTTCGCTCAACTTTTCCTGATGATTATTCTTATTCCTGAGATCATTATCATGGAAATGATTATAATAATAATAATATGAACCAAATTTTCATCGTTTATCTTATTGTCTTAACATCAATCTGATAAATGATATAATGTATTTAATACAATGAGAAGAGAAACTTTCACCCACCTTGGTGGATGAAACTGATTACCTTGTCAGTGGAAACTTATACACAAACGATTCAAGGTGAAGATGGAGAAAAAATCATCATGAAAGAGGAAAAGAAAGAGAAAAGAAAAAAAAATATATTCTACCTTTTAGTTTTTACCATTGAGAACCATCATTAAATTGCTTCTGTTTTCTTCTTATGTCAAGAAGATCTTCCAACATCATCATTATCATTTTCATCTTCATCATTCTTCTTCTTCATCCTCATCCTCATCATCTGATTCTCTTTCTTAACATTAGGCATCAGTCCTCAAGTATCTCACCTTTATCTTCCTACTCAACAAGAACATGGAATATCACTTTTTGTTTCATTGAATATTGTAAACTAAAGTCTCATGTATCATGACAACAGAATCAGAACTCACAACGGCAAAGGAAAAAAAAAGAAAAGGAAAGAAAAACAAAGAGAAATTGTCATCTTCTTTTTACATTTTTCTCTCTTCATCTTCATCCCATTTTCCTGTACAAAGACGAGAGAGAGAGAGAGAGAGAGAGAGAGCAATGATAACATTATCATTATGATGAAACAAGAAAGAGAACGAAAAAAAAAAGATGAGCAAGCGAAATGTTTGCTACTGAATATCCTTGACATCACTTATAAGGTTTACCTGTGATCTTGTATAATGATGTGATATGATGTTAGACATTATTGTTGATACCTGAGTGTAATTTTCATTTCTGTTTCTTAGATTCTGAGATTTTGTTATATTTTCTTGATAATCTTCATCTTCTCAATCAGTAAATCAGATCATTTGGATGATGAAAATGATTATTATTATGATTACTATCATGAGAATAAATTCCGATGGTGTTGAATTTAAATTTTCCACCTTTTCTGATAATAATCTCATCACTTTTTATTGACTATTATTAAGTCAGAATATAATTTAATACATGATTGGCAGTATCAATGGGAAACTCAAACGATTATCTTGTTACCTTTGCTCGGGCCTTTTTATTGTATATCCAATTTCCCCTGTTATCTGTTGACAAGTTTCATTCATTTTCATGATGATATTTATCGTTATCATGATTTTTCATCGTCATCGTTTTTTTCCTCATTCTATATTGTTATATATTCTCATTGAGAGAGAGAGAGAGATTAAACTATTTTCATCCATGATGATGATGGTTACACAGGGTACAATGTATTTAAAAACGTCATTGAGTTTCCATGGAAGAAAAGAAATTTTTTTTTCTTCATTCTCATCAATTTTATCATGATAACGTCTCTCTTGAGATGATGAGGATGTTAATGATGATAGGGATGATTATTATGATGATGATGATAATGTAAACAGAATCAAGTCTCTCGATAATGATTTTAAATTGTGAACTGGAAACTTTTTTCTTTTAGGTAATTTATTAAGTTTTTCCTGAGTTTTCATGTTATTTAATCGAGTGTATCAGCTGATCATTCATTTGTTTCCGGCAAATTAAGATTTAATTGTAAATTCAAGTTTACTTATCATGTAAGATGCTCATAAATGTGTAGGAGTTTAAATATCATGAGAATGCTCAGAAAACTTTTATGGAAACGATTTAACATCATTAGTAAGTATGAGGAAAATTTTTATCGAGATGAGAGAGAGAAAAAGTTCTGATTCATTTAATGTTGGAAAACTTTGATTCAAAATGATTGAGTTTTTATACAGTTAACATGTGTTGTCTCATTGATGATGATGATGATCTTGAGATGAAAATATCAACTTGAAAAATTATCATTATCAAGATGATAATATTATATATTTTTTGCCTTTTTCGACATGATAATGATAAAATTATTCTTGTTCTCAATTTTTGTTAATCTTTAGGTACATTGGATCAAGCACGAACTTTGACCGCGCCTGTACTTCAAGGTAAGTACTGTTATTATCAAAATGATGGTGATATCAAAAGGGATTGACTGGGAGGAGGGAAGATGAAGATAGAGAGAGAGATGATGATGATGATAAAAGTAAAAGATGTGATGGGAGTTGGATGATGATAGTAAATGATGAAAATATAGAGATATAAAAGTTTTGTCTGATTACTTGATTCAGTCCAATCGAGTCCATTAATTGAGAAAAATGAGTTTTATATCAAAGTGATACACTGAAGATAAGGATGATGCAAAGGATGTCGAGGTTTGATAATGATACCTCTGTAACATAAATAAACAATATAAATATCAAAGCGAGTTCACAAAATTTGGATTTAACTGAGAGAGAGAGAGAGAGAGAGAGAGAGAGAGAGAGAGAGAGAGAGAGAGATGAGGTGAGTGAGTAACAAGAAGATGAGGATGATGGAGAAGGAAGGGAAAAGAAATGAGTTTGAGGGTTTGTCAAACCATTTACACCTTTCATTTAATCTCACCCTCATCATCATTTCCATCACAACAAACAACATGAACACAGAGAGATAAACAATATTATCTCCATCATCTTACTCTCTCTCTCTCATTTACTCTCTTATCTTCCTTCTCTTTTTCCCATTTGTCCTTCATCTTTATTTCATACCAACATCAATTCTCGTCAATCTCTTACTTTGTCTTCATCATCATTTCTCTCTCTCTCTCCTTTTAACACGACTCTTAATACTTATCTTCCTTATTTCTTTTCCTTATTCTACCTTTTCTCTTTATCTTATCTTCCTCATCATCATCATCTCTCTCTCTCTCTCTCTCTCTCTCTCTCTCTATCACCATTTTCATCTTCGGTTGATCCTCATACAAACTTTTCCTTGACCATTTTTCTTACTCATTACATCAACCTCATGGATAAATGACCTGTCACATGAATCATGTCAATGATATGTAAAAAAAACATAACAATCAATATGCTCTCTAAATGTTATTGACCATGATTTTCGTGATGACCACCATGATGAATGATTACCATCGCAATTATCTTCCCCTGGCACTTGATGATTAAAAATGTGTCTCTCTCCAGGTCGAGCCTTTTTTAACCTTCATAATCGACCTGCTTTTTTAAAGATTGATCCAGTTCGTTTATCCGATTCTGGTGAATATCGATGTCGAGTTGACTTCAAAAAAGCTCGGACAATCAATACTGTAATTAGTTTAAAAGTAATCGGTAAGTTAATACAATGTAATTTTTAATTGTGATAACAATTTAAATCAATTCGATTCGAGTAGAAAGTGAAAAATTTTAATTACAATTCAATTAGCCCTTTTCATTGGATATTAACATTATCATTATATGGACATTAAATCATGTTATCATTATCTGGTCACTAGTTAGATGGACATTGACCACTTGACAATTTAATTGAATCTGGATGAGTAAAAAAAGGAGAAGCTAATACATTAAACTAATTGTATCACTGTTAAACATTAGTGGTCACTCTGTCAGCATGATGACCATTACAATTTTCCCTTCAATTCTCATGTTGAATCTTTTTTTTGTCTTCTCTTGATTCTTTCCATTATTCTGAATGTTTTCCCATTTCCGGAAACGGAAATGATGCTGAAATATACGGATTCCTCTGAGATAATGGACAATTGAGTCGAAAAAAAAACTTGTTGATTTTTTTTGCATCACATCGATTCAGATTGGATCCAATTAAACAGGAAAACTGATTGATAAATGGATATGTTAAATGACAAAATATTTGAGATTATATTGATTTGAACAGTGTCTCTTTCCCCTCTCCAATGATACAATTAAATTCATTAAATGATATCAATCAAATTAGTAGATTAGAGTTATAAGTAGATGAATAAAAGTTAATAATCATTTAGGATAATCCGATGAATTGAAAATCAAAATGAGTAAAACTGTAATTTCCAGAGAAATGAACAATTTGGGTTTCGTGATAAATCAATCAGCAATCAAATTAAATTGCTCTTTACAGATCAGAATCAATTGGAAATTCAGTTTATCATTGCATATGGAAATGACGGAAATGTTTGAAAATGAGAGAGATGAAACTTGCATGACAATTTCACCCTGAAAATTAGATGAAACTTTTATCTTTGCTCCATTTTGGATGTGAAGATAAATTCACAGAGAGGAGAGGATGAGAAGAGAGAGAGAGAGAGAGAGAGAGAGAGAGAGAGAGCAAGAAAATCATTCAATAAGAATGAACAAGTAGTCAGAAATACAGGGTGAAATAAGAAATAAGATTGAGGATAGAAATTGTGATGAAAGAAAAAAAAAGTTCATTGAATGCACATCGATTTCATTGAGACAGACAGATAAACATTGACAAAGAAATCATTTGCTTTGAACAAAAGGATCATGTAAAGCTATCATGAAAACTGAACCCATTTCACTTATAAATCCATGTATTCAGTCACGAGAAAAAAACAAAAACAAGCCTAAAAATCATCTGAGTAAAATTACAAGAAGAAAATGAATTCAAGTATCAATGGTCACAAGTCCAAGAAAGAAGCAGCAGCGAGGAAAAAATAGAGAGAGAGAGAAAAAATGACCATTGGAAAGAGAGAGAGAGAGAGCAAAGAAATAAGAACAAAAGTTAAGAATAAATTCGTGAACATAATCTATTCGATTGAGATTCGTAAATCAGATTATTTAACTGATTCTGAATGAGAAAAAGTGTCAAAGAATTTGATAAGTTCATGAGGAAGGGGGTTGAGAGAATGAAAAAAGTTGTTGATATTCAGTAAAAGGGATAAATAGGTTTAGATGTAAAAATGATTTATCGTTAATCTCATGGACCCTTTTTCGTAACCCGCTCATGATGATCATGGATAACATCAATTATGTTAATTACTCTTGAGACTTGAAACTCTTGCAACTGAATTTTTCTCCTTCAATACCAGAGTAAAAGTCAAGGTAACAACATGATAATGATGATGATGGTTAAAAGATGACAGAGTAAAGAAAAATATTATTATTCAACCAACCAGCAGATGAATGAATTTACAAATTCAGTGAGAGAGAGACAAACATATATTATATAGTTTTTGCTTGCACCATGATCATCATGGTTGATAGACAAAAATAAAAGATAAATTGTGATTCGGAATTGAGATAAAGGTTGCGAGAAAAAATCAAACAAAATGTATCCATTTTATCATGGAAACATAATATTGTATATTCATTCATTCAGATAGATAACATGATAAAAATGTATCCATCGTATTCATTTCAATTCATTCATATATTCAGTTTGATATTTTGTTTTTCTCAAAACGAGTTTTGTTTTCATATTATTTTCATATTAACCTGAAGTAAAAAAAAACATCCAAATGATAATTACCTTTACAACTAATGATAAATACTATTTGATTATTGTTTCACCCCCATGATTTCATGAATGAATTCAGTTAACTGAATATTATTTCTTGGTTTTCATTTCAGTTCCACCGGAAGAGCCTACAATATCAATCACTGATGATATTAATCTTAAAGGTTTAATTGGACCTTATAATGAAGGGGATACACTTAAACTCATTTGCACAACAATTGGAGGTAAGATAATCACATTTCCTTTTCCGGTAGTTTTTTTTTGTCACAATCACCAATGTGATAATGATCAAAATGAAACTAAGACCTAGTTTACAATTGAATTGATTCATTTAATGAATGAAACAACTCATGAGATATTATCGTTTCCTGATTGACAAGATTTCATTTCGACACTTTTTTGAAGAAATTTCAACAAACAAATTGAAAGAAAAAAAAATCAATCTTATAATTGAATTACTTCATGATAGAAACAGGGTGAATTTCTGTGTGGTAAGATATGAATGTTTGTTCATTTCACTGAACTTTCTGATTGTTGACAAAGTTTTAATACACTTTGATTACTTGAAACAAACACAATGGTAAACATTTGTACTATTATTTATTTTTTCTTGTCATCATCATCATCATCGTCATCATCCTCTCTCATTGATAACATGATGATCAGAAAGATACACTAATTGTATTAAAAAGTTTTCCTTTAATTAAACGAAAACCAAATGTTATCCAAATCGTTTTTTCTTCCTCATCCCATTTTCTCATCATCTTTATTTTTTACTCTCTTATCATCCTCATCTTCTTACTAATACTAATACTTTTGTGTGTATAAGATTAATTCTGAGATGATGAAATTAATTGTAACCGTAAAAAAAGTAATAAGCCTCCAAGCAATTGATTACTTGGCTCAGTTCAGTTCATTTGTTGAGGTGGATTAGTTTTGATTGTCACACAGACTCAAATACCATATACTTATTATTACAATGACCAGATGAAGATAAAATATTGAACCCTCTCTGTCTCTGAGTTGATTTCTTGACCATTGATTGGTAAAACTCTTGACCATCTTAAATCAACCAAATAGCAGCAACAATTGAATAAGATATTAACCAATAACATGATTGTTATTGGAAACCAAATAATGAAATGAAAGAAAAGAAAAGGAAAGGATCAAAAAGTTCAGAATTAACTTCGCTCAAAGTTGGAATACATGAGAATAAGTATCTTTATCATCATTATCTTGACAGTTTAATAATAATCAATTTTGATAGAGAAAATTTGAAAAATAAGCAAAGACCTTTTTCGTATTGGATGATAATGAAATTTACCTAATATCAAGGCGATAATAGGCTAGAATTTGGTGGAGACTGGTGAACTTTCTAGAATAGACTTACAGTTCAATTTCTTCTTCTAACTGGCCATTTCGATCATAATAAAATCCGACTGAACGATTCTCAACTTCTTAACACGTTACTCACCAAGTGCCGTCAATGATTGACCGGTAAATGACTTGAATCCCTTCAACTTCACTCGTCAATTTGATTTATTATGACCTTGGACATCTCGTGATATTCAGTAAATATCATAGAACATATTAGATACAAAACTCCGTGTTGATAAATATCAAGAACTTTTCACTCGTAGTCGTTTAGTTCATGACAGAATTATGATGCAAAATGATTTCAGACTTTTTTCCCTTTCGTTTCATAAACTCGACAACTCGAAAATATTATTTACTCTCTCTCTCTCTCTCTCTCTCTCTCTCTCTCTCTCTCTCTCTCTCTCTCTCTCTCTCTCTCTCTGTTTTATCATCATTACCCAATTGACCTAAATCATGTTAACCTAAAGGTTAACCGTTTTCATGCTCATCTAATCCAATAAAAAATATAATTGGTCATCTGTCCATTTCTTACTAATCTAATCTGACTCTAGATAATAACATATCTCAAAATAATAATGATTATTGGCAATAATAACAAATCACAAACTGAAAAGAAACAGTTAATTTGATAAAATCTTGATTCAATTTGACATTTGATTTACAATCTTTACTTTTTTTTCATATAATTATCTTGTAGTTTCAACCTTTTCAAGGTTAAACTTTCAAGTTCACAAACCTAATCCAAAGCAATATTATACAAATAACCAAATCCTAATTGATCAATCACTTTAATCAACCAAGATTACAAATCACTCACGTCAACAATTAAATCAGCAAATAAAATCAGGATTATAACCGTTAGGATTATTTAAAATTGTAACCAAATCAAGCCAACACTTTAGTTACCTGTTGAAATTATCATGTTAACATCAGTAGAATACAATTAATCAACTTTCTTTAATTTACCTTGATGATTATCCAAGTGTATTGTTAATCTTGTTCCCGAAAACCTACTTATTACTCGTTAAGGTGAGATTATGCCTCAGGGTGATTAGAATATTTCTCTCTTTTTTTCTCCTTTACCTTTTCTGCCTTAAAGCTTGACGATGACTCGAATCTGCGATTACATTGAAAGTGACATTCGAATTCATTTTGTTTGATTATCACTCATGATATTATCATTCCAATAGGTGAATATTATCATTGTCACTCTCATCTCATCAATTACCAAAAATTGAGGTATCTGTTAATAGGAATAACAATATTATCAATATAATAATAACCATGACTAATGTTATTACTTTATCATCAAGTAAATTAGGATAAAAGTTAAAGGTGATAATTGAACAATTATTATTACCAATCTGTGGATAGAAATTAATTCAACCAAATAATTAGTCTCTCTATCTGTTGATTAGCTTTCAAACCATTACCATGATGATCATTATTAAAGATATTAATTGCAATTATCAAGATAATTAATATAAATATCATGTAATATTTACAAAGTAACTGTTAAAAGAGGATTCGAGATTGTTGAACATTGAAATCTTTTCATGATAACTATTATTATCCTAGATATTATTTATCTAATAACATGGTGATGATTAAGGATGAAGAAGTTATCAAGATATAAAAAAAGAGTCAAAAATCAAGTTAATCCAATTACTAGAAATGTCTTTCAATTTGATTATTTACTCTTATTGATCAATTGAAAACCGATAGTAATTTGATATCAAGTGAAAATACATCATGCTGATGTTGATCATCTGTTTCAAGAATTAATTTAGATGTTAATTGGTTGATTGATTAGTTGCAAAGGCTGTCTAATAATATTGGTAAATTATAATCACAGTTATAACTGTTAATTTAGTTTGATCAACAAATCAGTTGGTTGATTTTGATTTTAAATGAACCCTTTTTTTTGTTATTGATTAATCACCTTAAACACATTATCATACCAATAACGTTGATATTACTATTAGTTTAATGATTATGAAGATAATGATGATAATGGTTACGAGGCTTTGAACATTAAACTAAAATCATGTAATGATTACTAATAACATGATGATGATGATGATCAGGAAAAGGGACACAGATGATAACTGAATAGCCTCGAGAGACCTGGATAAGACAGAGAGGAAAAATCCTAAGATAATGTATTGGTGGAAATGATGAGGATGAACATTCATCTCTCATATCATTTAATCATTCCAAGTGATTCTTTATCATTATCATGCAAGTTGACATTCAACTGAATAACAACAAGATGAACAAAGATAAAGGATAAGTATAAATAACACATAGAGAAACATGTCTCTCTCTCTCTCTCCGCCATGATGATGAAAATGAGAAAGAACATGAATGAAAGAAGAGAAATAAAAGAAAATAAACAATAGGAAGATGAGGATGATGATGATGATGATGAAAGAAAAAAAGTTATGACAGTTAAGTCAAGAAAAAGTCAAGTGATAAAAATGAAGATGAAAATGAATCCTGATGATGTTTGATGATAACTTTCAATGTGATTGATAGAGGTAAGTTGTGTACAGATAATGTTGATTAATTATTCAGATGATCATCATGAAAGTCATCAGATTATCATCATCATCATCATCTCGTTTTCCTCATCCCAAACCCTTCATCATTATTGTTGTAACAAAAACTTCCAACAATGATATTGTGTAACATATAATATGATAGAACGAGGAAAAGACAAGTTAACATGATATCATCTCCAGAACTTTATTCAGAATTGCATTTACCTGAACCATACAAAGAAAAAGGATTTTCAGTTTAGCCAAATTTTAAGTAAGAATCAACTTTTCCCTCTCACTTTTATATCCTTTTAATACTTGATATTTTCATTTTCATTTATTTTATCGTTATATCAGAATGGAAAATGTTAGAGATGAAACCGAGTGTCTGATCAATAGAAATGCCCGAGGCTATTTTTATTTCCCAAAAGCTTTTCTATCGTACATACAAAAATTGTGTCCATTTTTTTTCCTCCATCTATTTACTGTACCTTGTATTCGTAGATTCATATTATTGTGTATTCCTATCAGAAAGTGGGGTATTCATATTGGAAGATGATGAAAATGTTCAGTGGGCATTTCACTCACTTTCTCTTTCTTCTTACATTTACTACTTGAATACTCTGAGGATCTTCATAAGGGTGAAATAGCCTTTTTGGGTTCTCATATTTATCCATCTTCATCCTCTCATCTTCATCATCTTTTCATCTCTCTCTCTCTCTCTCTAATCCAACAATGAACAGAAAAATATTGATGTAACTTTGATCAAGGATGAATATGTATTATCTTTGCTTACATCGTCTTAACCTTTTCTGATATCAATATAAATAATCATGAATTCACATCAATAAAATAGATATGATATCTTACCCATAGGAGGAAAAAGGTTTCAGATGATATTTACTAAGTGGAGCAAATTATTAGGAAAAGTAGCTGAGTTCAGAATGAGAATGGACATGAACTTGTATTCATCATTATCATGAAATCACCAGAAACAATTTGATAAAAGTGGCCAAAACTTTTTCTCCAAATTCTAATAATATCATTAATCATCTCCAATGTCCAATTGTTGAAACTTAATTGTTGATCGTTTTATCAATTACATCAGCTGATTGTCATGTCAACTTTTTCCTCTCTTTTTGCTCATATTTGATTTTCTATTGGTCATTTTGAACAGGTAAACCTCGACCATCGTTGACCTGGTGGCGTGATAATTTATTAATAGATGACACATTTGAATATACAGACAAAGAAGGTAAGTAATATTTTTGTTATTTATTTTCTTTAGAACTTTTTTCTTTCTTCTCGAATTTGTAAATGTTCCCATTGAATACAAATGATAACCAATATTCTGGTGAGAAAATAAAATATCAAAAACGATAATGATGATATTATTTTGGTCTTCATCTCAAACTCGAAACTCGTTTTTTTTTCTGTGGTATTTATAATAAATGATTTCGACAAATATCAAACATTTACAGTTTTATCTCGTAGGGAGTAAGAGACTCAGCAAGATGATGGTGATGGTGATGATGATGATGATATTGAAGGGAAAGGGAAGATGGATGAAGTTGCAAAAAGAATATTTTTCTTCTATTTTTTTCTCGATAAAATTTTCATCTTGGGACTTTTTTGGTCATAGATTTTCATCTTTTCCCTCTTTCATCAGAATCACAGTAACACTTTTACTCCCCTTCTTTCAAGATTTTTCATCTCTTGGCATTTTCTTTCCTCATGATACATCGTGTTTCCTATTCCATCATTCAACTCATTTTCCACCACCATCATCATTATCACCATTGAGCCTTATCTTCATCTCTTTTTATCACCATCAGAATCCTTGTCGTTGATGTTTTCGCATCCAGAAAATATGAGAACAAGAAGAAAAAAACAAAATTTTACTCAAAATTTGTTCACCTCAAGATACTTTGTGTCTCACCTTTTTTTCCCGGTAACATCTTTGGATAACTGTTAATATATTTTTCCTTTTTTTATTCTTATCCTTTTCCTTTTCCTTTATCATTATCATTCCTTCACTTTGCTTATTCCCATTATCGTGATGATAATGATGATCCATCAATAAAAAAAAACGCATCATCAATAGTGACCACAAATCAGCTGACGATATCATCTTTATCAAGACATCATCTTTTATCAAAATTAACCTGTCAAGCGGTCAACAATAATATGACCATACCCTTGGCTACATCAATAACCTTAGAGCTCAATTGTAAGTAATTAAAACAGTGCAACCAAATCAGAGTAAAAAGTGACAATGGTCAATAAATCAAATGACCAAACAATCAAATTGTAAAATTGTCCAATTTCAATGCAACATTATGAGACCAAATTTACCAAATTATCAGTCGAGTCAACATTTGAGTTGATTAATTTATCAATCAGTAAATTTCATGATGAATGATCAACAATTTAATGAGAGAAAATATTCTCAAATATTTATATATATGTTATATTCAAATTTGAGATAAATTAACGAGACTGAATTTCAACCAGAACTTTTCACTTTCCCTTATTCATTTTATTATTCAAATTTCTTGTAAAGTCTGACAAAACTTTTCATCATAATTCAAACAACTTGTCAACCGATTGATTATATTAATACTTATACACTAAATAAGTGTACATCATGAAGATGATGGAAATTAATTAATAACAATGTAATTTAATTATTCTGTCTGTCTAAATCCAGTGAAACCAACCGAAGTGCATATTACTCAATTATCACCGATTCTGGTTTCCCTGAAAGAGGCAACATTTGAATGTAAAACAATAGGATCAAGACCAAAGCCAAACATTTATTGGCTTTTTGATGGTAAAAAACATTCAACTGGAGTATCAGGTAATTGTGTTTAGATTGTCAAAAAATAATTATACAATTAATTAACCCGATAAATTAACAACAAACACACAATTCACAAACTAAAACAATTGAAACAATCAATCAAAACATGTAGTAATAGTCATAGTAGTTGTGTGTGTAACTGTCAATTGATTAAGTTAATTGTGTAATATAAAAAAGTGAGAGAGAGAGAATCAACCTGATTAATTAATTGAATCTTTTTTTTTACTGTTTTTCTTGTTAATTGTGACAATTACTAATTATCAGGAGATCAAGTGGTTACCAGTCGGATAACAATTAACGTAAATAAATCACATAACGGTGCAATGTTATCATGTATTTCAGAAAATCCTAAAATATTAAACTCCCAGATAACTGATCAGTTACAATTAGATATTCAATGTAAGTATTATTAATATTTAAATCAATGAGAATGAAACATTTTCAAACAATAAGATAAACAAGAAAATCCCATCATTCAAATGATCACAAGTCAATTTACTTATCATGATGATGATCATCATGAAACTGAACAATAACAATTACATATTAGCCAATCTGATTACCTGATTTTTGCAATTTACTTTTTCTTTTTACAACAATTTGCATGTTCATTGATATTAACTAAATTGTAATAGAGTCTCTCTCTCTCAAATGATGTCAATGTTAAAGGATCGAGTAAAAAAGTAGAAGAGGAAAAAAAATCCTAAATTGATGTGACATTTACTTCATTCATTATTATGTATCATTTGTGTAAGACAATTTGTCGCTCAATTTAATCAACAATCAACGTAGAAAATCAAGAAAAAAAAATGAACGAAAAATTTTACAACTACTTTACTATTATTATCATTTCTTTATCATTACCTTTTCAGATGAAGGAAAAAAACTTTGCATGGTAATTCATCATTAACATGGTAAATTGTAATAACGATTATCTTATTTGTTATGTTATATTTACACATTATGATCATTTCGCTGGGGTTATCATGTTTATTTGTTTATTATCATTATTATTATGATATTTTACTCTTTATTTTCAATTTTCTCATGTAAAGATAAACCTCAAGTTAGACTTGAATTTGGTGCACCAACATCATCATCAACAGTAATTCAGGAAGGAAATGATGTTTACTTTGATTGTAAAATAAATTCCAATCCTAAACCAATAAAATCAGTTCAATGGAGATTTAATGGCAATCAATTGTCACCTAAACAAGGTAAATTTTACTTTCTACTTGCTCTTATTTTCCTGTGTCATTGTTATAAACTGGGAGAGAGAGAGAGTGAAAGGCAAAAAATCATCATCATAATACTAAAGGGAAGTGGGTTTTTGGAGGTGGGAAAAAGTAACAACAATATATTATACACACAAAGGAGAGAGAAACCTAATTTTAACCCATCCCTTGACTTTGCAATTAACTTTCAATCTCAATCTCAAATGTTGGATGAGGATGGAGAAAGAGAGAGAGAGAGAGATGATGATGATGAAAGTTAACTTGTCTTCTCTATTTTATCCTTGTATTTTGCATCCACTTCCTCATTCCACCTTTACCACCTCATCCTCATCTTCCTTTTTTTCCCTTACCTTAAGGGTTCTTTTACATTCACCTTTTGCTTTTCAATGTTCATTCTCATGCTCATCATCATCATCATCATGATCGTCATCCTTTTCATCTGATTCTTCATCCATAGTAACTTTATTAAGTCTATCAACTAAACTTTACTCACAGCTTCAGGTTCACCGAGTCCTAATCTTCAATGTGATTTAATTACATGATCGTGAAAACTATCAAATTGATTGATATCAAGTAAACATCAAATGCTAATGTTTAATGGTTAATGATAATACTCAGGTCAATAGATAAACAGTATTCAGATAAACACTCCAGCACTGAGAGATATTTTTCTCCCACTGATTAAGAATCAGTGATTTATTGTATCATCAATTTTTGTTTAGCTTCTTTCATTCATCAAGAATAATTTATGATACAATTACCATTCAAATGTAATGTAAATTTTGATGAAACCTTTCAAATTAATTTTCCATACTATTGATGAATATGAATCACTAATTACAATTTGATAAAACTAAATTTCGGTGAAATGATCAATCAAAGTCTAGACTTTAATTACTCTAATTCTGAGTGTCCCTTATAATAGATTAATGAGTTCATGTCTCTCTCTCTCTCTCTCTCTCTCTCTCTCTCTCTCTCTTCTCTTTTATTCCGTGAATGGATTAACTGAATAGAGATTAAGAGTTGGAATTACATTTTGATTTATTAACTTTTATCCTCTGTTTTCATGTTGATTGTTATAAACATTTTATGTATGTTTACCTTTCATCCGTGTAAGTTAATTGTAATCAAATTAATATTTATTACTCGTAGGATATCAACACAAATACACTCATTGAAAAGGCAACTTTTGTTTTTCATTTACAACCAGAAATGTGATTTCAAGTGAAATTTATTAATGAATAAATATATAAATCATATGGTGATGATGATGACCAGGGTGTGTTCAGGTTAAGTGAATTGCCTGTTATGTATGTATATATATATAAATTACGATGTCCACTCATTAGCAAAAGCTATAAAAATGAAATGAGATTAAACCAGGAATACTTATGGAACTGAATGAAACTGAGTGAAAATATCATGGGCATGAAGATGAGAGTCTGATGGTTAAATACAATGAGAATTGAGAGACAATGAGTTTAATAGAAATAAGATCCGAATCAGCTGGATATCAATACATTATTTTCCAAGAAAATAACATAAAGACTGAGAGAGAGAGAGAGAGAGATAATATGGATTCCAAGTAATTACAGGGAGTTCAGATGAAATTCATTCATGAACATTAAGATTGAACTTATTTAAAGAGGTAAATTTATATTGATCCGCATTCATTTATCGCCTTTTACCTGAAATTTACCCTGAAAATATTTAATCAAATTTGGGAAACACAATTTCCATCAATTGATTTGATTATAATCATTTCTAGATTGCAATCTCATTTTATTATAATCTTAATCTTAAAAGTAATAGAATTGATAATGAGGTAACTTTTTAATTGGATTATAATTGATTGGCTATATAATCGCAGCTTTAACCAACTAATTATCCTCATTAGAGTTTTAATTTACTTTAATAAGTTGATTAATTAAACTCGTAAATATAAATCTCATATTATTAATATCTTCAAGATGATAATATCTTAAGGATGAAATGGGATAAGATTAACAAAAAGACCGAGACTTAAACTTGGTGATATTCAGGTGATTTTGTGGTTACTCTTTTTTTTAGTGAACTTTTCTGATTATTCTGATTCCTTAATCATTATAATCATCTGTTACCCTGCTGGTTCAGCTCTTGCACTGAAACAATTTTTTCTCCATTCTTATCGTGCTCTGAATTCTGAGTTATCTCTCAACGATAATGATGAAAAGTAAGATTAGTAGGAAACTTATTATTCTTGAGGTGAATTACCTGTCACATGAAAGGACAAAAGGTAACAAAGGTAAAGAGATAAACAATTCATCTGATGATGATAATGATGAAACAAGATGAGATAGAAAGAAAAGTCTGATGATTCAGGGAAAATTTTGAAAAGATTCATTTACATCATCATCATCTTTTACCTGAAATATTGCACAATTTGACTGAACGAAAAGAAAACAATGACAAGAATTTGTCTCAGTATTTATAATCAAAGACAATGAGGTTAACCTGTGAACATGATCAACCTAAAGAATGATAATCAACTGAACACATTAAGATGAAATTCTCCATGTAGTATATTAAAAGTCCAATGGTCAATTGTCATAAATCGCCTGGAGCAAGAAACTTGGTTCACTTACCTGAAGCAAAGGTAATTCTTGGAATACTACTTGATAATATAAGTTTTTCTTTTCTTTTTTCTCTCCAATCATGATAATCCACGAAGGAAGAAAAAGAAAAGCAAATAAAAAGAGCAGATTTCAACACAGAATTGAGACCGAAAAAAATATATAAATAACTCTAATTGTCTATTGATAATCATTCGCCTGACATGACATGAAATTGTCTTAATCCTTTGTTCATATCTTCCAATCCTCAAGACGAGTAATCCCTTTTTTTTGTACTAATCCCTCAGGTTTTGTATCTTCATATGTTCAAACAAACAATTTAATAATAGTTTAACTAATAATAACTCAGGACAATATTTTTCATTGTGATATTTATCATCGTCATTATTGATCTGATTGTAGTTTATGTACTCAAACAATTGCCACTTGAAATGATTATCAGAATCATCACCATGAATCTGTTTCTCTTGTAACATTGTTGTCAATTTGTTGTTGAGTGTAACAAAATATTCACCAAGAAATAGAGAGATAATCATGAAATTATCATGTAATTTCATTTGGAATTTCAGTTAACCCTTTTTCCGATTGATTTTTTGTTCTTTTCTTTCTTTTTGTTGTAAAATGTCAACTATTTTCTCGGTGTATTTGCATCATCATCATCATCATGGTTCTACTGGTGGTAGATTTCATCTTCACAATTGATTGAAATTTGAGTGTGTTCCCTATCATTTCATTTATTATTATATCATGAAAATGTTTCTTCATGATATTTATCAGAATCTCTCTGAACCTGATCCCCCTTTTATTTTCATTTTATTTTTTTTTTCGCCTTCTTCATCTTCATGGTGATTGACACACCATTTGATTTTAATTCAGTAATAACAGTGACAGTAATAGTGTTATTAGTTGAATGGAAATTGTTTTCTTCCTCACAATTGATTCAGATGATAATAAATTTATCATCTCAAATTTTCATTCAATTTATTCAGTTTAGTGTTGACTCAGTAACCATGTCAACTCAATACACGATTCAATCATATCATTTACTTTTCATGATCAAGATGAAGATGAAGATGAAGATGATGTTTATGGTGAAGGTGGGAGAAGAAAAAAAGAGAAGAAAAATAAATAGATAACTTTTAAGATTTAAAAGAAAAGGAAAGAAAGAAGAAGAAGAAGAAAAAAGTTCTATCCTGAGAAAGAAAAACCGTTAACAATGGATAACATCCGTTTCCGGATTCTCTGCTTGATGAGAAAAAAAGTTCATGAAGAATCTTCAGTTATTTTTTTTATCTCTTTCTCTATTCTTCATTATCTTCATTGAGAGTGTAACTTTTTACCTTTTTTTTATCGTGTTCATCATATTTTTACCTTTATATTGTCGATTCTGTTTTGGATTCTGGTTGTGACGTTAATCTTTCACCTTTACGAACTCACCTGTTATCATTATTGTTCAGCTGTTTGGGTGAAAACAACAATGGGATGAGTTCTGGAAAGGAGATGAAGATCATTATGATGATGGTGAAGATGAAGATGAGAGGATGATGATAGCTTAGAGATGATGAAGTGAATTTTTTTCTACTCCCATTCTCTTTTGTCATTCTCTTTTTTTCTCATCTTGTATTCATGTGAGTCTTAAGCATTCATTTCACCATGGAAATGTTCAGTTCAAATAGAATATGTTCTATGAGAGAATTGGAATGATAGTATTTTGGTAAATGATAGAAGGGTGAGAGAGAGAGAGAGAGAGAGATAGACAGGCATAAAGAGAAAGAAAAATTCATACAATAATATTATGAGTTTCCATTCTGATTCCATGATGAAAAGAGAGGATAGTCTCTCATGAAACATATTCCTTTGCTTTCTGTAAATCACAATTTAGTGTTTGTCATTTTCTTTAAACGAAAATCCTTCTCATCCTCATCCTTTTCCTGAAAGAAAATTTTATTCACTTCTCATGGTGATCATCATCATCATCATCACCATCATAGGTTTGAAAATAATGATGATGATTCCATGAGTACCATGATGTTTGGTCATATCAACCAACGATTCATTGTGTTACCTTGGAGGCTGAGATATTTTTTTTTATATTCTCAGTGTTACTTCACCATGACAGAATTTGAATGAGGAAATGAATGGACAATGAATAGGAGGAAAGGGGAAAACGCGAAATGAAAAGAAAATGAAATGTCAGAGAATGAGAAATATAAAAAGAAAGAGAGATAGACAGAGAAAAAGAGGATTACCATTACAGAATTTTGGTTCAATGGTCATATGATTATTGAAAATTCCTCCCTGTGCATGAATAATTCTGAGATATACTTGAACTATTACATGAAGTTAAACAGTTTTTTTTTCATGGGCAAGGCTATTTCAATAATAGTAGTTCCCCTTTCCACTGGCTATGCAAATTTTCATGGTGAAAAAAAAGGTACAACCATTGAACCATTGAAATCTGATTGATTGTTATTGAGCTGTTATCCATAAGCCCTCTGAGCATTTCAACATGTAGATATTAGTTAGTCTCCAGTGTGATCACCATGAAACCTATGAATGAACTAAATGAAAGAGTGAGAATAAGATGAAAAAAATTATTCCTACTTACCTGTTTTTGACGTTACCAAAATCCCACCTTCACAGCCACAATAAAGTCAATGAGTCAAAATTTCCACCATGATAATGATCCTGATAATGACGATGACCATTATCATAATCATCATCACCATCAGCATGTATTATATATGCTAATTTTATCTCATTTCTTGCAATATTTTTTTATTATTTCTCATCTTCTTCCAACTCTGTGAATATTATCATTTCCAGGAATCATTCAGAGTAATCAAAGTTTGGTTTTGCAAAAAGTTTCTCGTCAACAAAATGGTCTCTATCAGTGTATCGTTACAAATTCCCAGGGAACTGGAATATCAAATGAAATTAATCTCGAGATTCGATTTGCTCCTGTTTGCCTTTACAGTTTCATGTAAGTTCATTGATAAAACTTTTCTTTTTTCTCTACGAAAACGAAAACCTTTACCTACGATAATCCCCAACGAGAATTAGGAATAAAAACAAAGAGAGAAAAGTTTTTTCTTCATCAAAAAACATTCCGATTAGATTATTGTTGGAATTAATCTTGCAACTGCCTTTAGCCACAATCAATCAAATTAATACTCATATTGTATTAATACATATATGGAAAAGGTGTAATTGAAAATAAATCATGTTGATTATAAATTCAAATCATGAATTTCAGACTAAAATGTATCATGAATTCAAGAGGTTCAACCGTTCAGTTCATGTTTGTTGATTGTTAATCCAAAAAAATGCGAAAAATTTTTCATTTCAATTTTTTTCCTCACCCTGTAAGTTAGATGCATATACGATGTGTATTTACAGTAAAGTAAAAAATTACATGAACAAAATGTTTTTGATAAATTACCATAGACACAATTATCTTCATAGTCAATTAATTCATTAATATTATCGTCATGATGTTGATAACTTTTCATGATCATCAATTTGATGAGTAAACAACAAAAAAAGTAAATAACAAGTTCACTTGAAACAATTTCAATTTGATAAATCAGTTTGTTGATTGTTTACAATTTACTTGGTCTTACATCAGATCGGCAGAGTTGAGATTCAGTTACATGTAACTATTATTGTAAAAGTATTCAAGAAAATCATGAAATATAATAACCATCAATTTGTCCGATAGAGTAAAAGTCTGATCTTTCTTCATCATGATTACCATCAACAATCAATCATTAGACAGAAACAATCAAGTTGACACTTAATCGTTCAAGTAAACTGTCAATTATATTGATCAATATTGACCAATGTTTATCAATAATGATATCAACACATGTTCAACACACACATATACACATATCCACACAAATGAGGTTGATGTTGATGAAGAGCATAAAAATCAATCAAAATCCTTATGACATTTAACTGTAATCAATGAAATCTAATTGATATAAAATTCATATACACACACACAAACAATCAAGGGATCAGGGAAACGGAAACAAGTAGTAGTAGTAACAATTAAGGAACAATCAATGAGAAAAAAAAATACAAAATTCAAAACTCAAATCTTTACTCTGAATATCATTATTTTTAATCATCTACATGATTAGCACCCTTATTATATGTATTTTTTGATCTGTATGATAACATAACGGTAAACATAATAATCTGATGATAATAAGAATACAAATCAACTGAGAATAAGAAAAAAAAAATTAGAGTAAAAGTTAAGTTAACAAGGTAGTTTTATCAACTAATCTAATTTGATTAAGTCTAGTAAAACCTTTGAATTCATTTCCCATGTTAATAATATTGACTCATTTCCTTGTTGTTAGTTAGACTTTTATACTCGAAGGCAATTTCAACGATTCCAATTACAACTACAATTTAACCTTTAATTGTCTTACCTTCAATATCCATAATCAACTCGATACAATCTGATTTGCTATTATTACGCGTTTGGAAAGAGAGAAAGAAAAAAAAAATTTTATCGAATATCAAATTCTCTGACCTTTCCTCTTATATATTATTTATCGTTTTGACCATTGACCAGATTAACTTATGGACTTGCCTTACATGAATCGGCTGTGCTTCGTTGTTACGTTGAAGCAAATCCTGAGAAAGTTTCATTCCAATGGCGATTCCAGGATAAATCTGATCCTTTGAGCAGCTCAATACAATCAAAGGGAAAATTGTATGTATACATATTATAATATATAAATTCAATTATATTCAAACAAAATTACATATCATTATCTATTTCCGTTTTCCGTTTCTATCCCTCAAGTTGAATCTTTCCTCTTCTTTTTTTTGTTCACCTCATTATTAGTACAATGATCATTACTATTATTATTATACATGTATAATCAATTCAAAGTTTATCACATGAAATTCAGTCCTAAAATTCATGATGATGATTGTGATTTATCAGTTGAATGAAATCCATGAATGAGGAAAAACTTTACAAATATTATTTTACATTTTGCTTGACCAATACCAACGAACCAATTTGTTTTTTTACCCTCTACATTATTACCTATTGACCTTTGTGGTCTCAATTGAATTAAAAGTAAATTAAACAAATTATATTTTCTTTTTGCTTTTTCAAATTTCTCATTTTCTGGTCCACTAATTAACCATAACAATTAACTCAACAATCAGTTCTGATCTTATATATACTGTTAATTCATCCGATGATTATGGTATCGTTTATTGTATAGCCAAAAATGATATTGGATTACAACGTAGCCCCTGTAAATTTTTAATTAAACCAGCAGGTAAATATATTATGATTGTATTTATATTCATGTTACCTGTTAATTAATTAATCACAATTTACTTTGTTGTTGTTGTTGTTTTTGTTAATTTTTATTCCGCTCATTAATTGTTGACTTTTTCACTTTCTATCACAATTAACTCCCAGTGCCACCAGAGTTTCCTTATAACTGTAAAATAGTTAATCAATCAGATGATTCACTTTTAATAAGCTGTATCTTCATCGGTAAATTAATCACTCCAACAATTAATAATAACAATAATGCTCAATTTCTGGGTTCAAATAGCCTTAAAAATGATGATGCCTTAACACCGTCCTCTTTATACTCAAACTTATCATCAACAACATCATCATCATCAATAATAACAGAAATAACTTCATCATCATCTGTAATGGACACAAACATATCATCATCATCATCATCATCATCATCTGGGCAACAATCAAATAGTATAACTGTTCATCCGAGGACAATTTATTTTGCTGAAGTTTATACAAAAAATGACCAAATCCTTGTTTCCAATGTAACCAATACAAATTCAGGTTATTATTTTAGTGGTAAAGCTAATGTTGGATCATCATCTAGATCAAATGAATTACCGTTATCATCATCAACATCATCATCAATTAATTTCCTTACCAGTTCACCTGAGCTTGGTGATACAGCTGATCCACTGGAAATGATTGAATCATTTTCACGGCCAATTGAATTTTTCATAACCTCATTGGAATCATCAACTTTATTCAGTATCAATATTTATGCAGTTAATTCATTTGGCCGTAGTGATAAGATTACATTGGAAGGGTCAACTTTAAGGTCAGCGGAAAAGTTGGTCGATAGTTTTGCTGATATTGGATTAGGTGATTATGGTTCAACCAGTGGGATTGGAGGTGGGTCAAGTGTGGGTGTTAATGGTTTACGTGTTGGTGGAACCACAAATGAGGGATTAAAGAAAAGTTCATCTTCGGCTGCATCGCCATTTGGATTATCGGTTGATGATGGGGTCACTTTACTCAGAGGAATACCCTTGTTGTTAATACTTCTCATCGGTGGTATCATTACCGTTTGTGGTACCGTTTTCCTTGGTATTGTGGCCATTTTCCGTCTTCGACGAAATATTTTGGTCAATGGTGATAATTCAAGGGGTTCAGGGAAAGTTGAAGGTGGAAAAGTAGCCAATGGTGGTAATGGTAGAGGTGGAGATGATAATATGAGTGTTACAGAGCGGATTTCCGGTTCCTCTATTGTCCAACCGGAATTATTAACACTCACTTCACAATCATCAAATGCAACTCATCATCTAAATCATTTGTCATCAACTAATGGACTAACCACTAATAATGCAATCATGTTTCGTGATGATGATGATGATTGTTACTGTGATAATACAATTTCTGAATCACTATTAATATCTGGTAATGTTAATCATTCTCATAATAATGATCATCATCATCTTTCTTATCATCATCATCATCACCAATCCTCCCTGCCCAATGCTAATCATCATCATCATCCTAACTCTCATCTTAATCAACACAATCAAAGGCAATCAAATGTTCAACTACACCGGATTAATGAATCACCAAATGACAATGGTACTAATAATAATAACGAGGGTCAACTTGGTGGTTATGATAATTTCAATTCAGAAAAAGGTCCACCTGATATTATACCTTCAATTGGTTATCAAGCAGGAGGCGGAAATGGAGGTGAAGAAGGAAGAGGAAATATGGAGAAACAATTTCTAGCTTATGGTAAGCATTGAATTATCATCATTAAGATAAATACTGAGTGTCAGTAAATAGCTGATTGTCAATAACGATCCTCTGATTATATTCAGTAAGAATTTAATATTTACATAGGAACTTTTCTTCATCCATACAATCATCATCATCATCATGAACAGCAACATGATCTTTAGCTGAGTTTCATTGAGTTTCAATCTTATTGAAAATCTTATCATCATATAAAATAGATCACATTGTTATCAATGAAAAGGTATTCATGATGATGACTTTTCCTCATCATTATCCTCCCCTGAATTAAGTTCACTTGATTATATGTTTTTTTTTCAGTATATTCTCATTCAAGAAAATCCATTTCATGAGCCATTTTTTTTGTTCTCACTCACTAACATGATCAGGGTGAGAAGAGGAGGAAGATGAAGCTGTAGATATGAAAAATTGAATGGTGATAATGATGGGAGTGGGTGGATGAGAGAGTGAGAGGGTGGAATATGTATGAAAAAAGTTGTTACATCCACACGAAACACTTTAATCATTGATCACATTAAATTGCACGTTAATTGCTTGTAGATTTCATGATAATAACAACGAGAAAAAAAAATATAACAACAGAGATTGAAACTTGATTTCTATTTGGTGTGTTACCTATTGAGATATTAACTAAATGGATCAGATTGAAAGCAATTAGTTGGAATAATTAATAAATTTGAAAAATTGGAGGGGAAAAAATTGAATTGAATTCCTATTGATTAATTGTTATCGCTTATGAAATATAATATAAGCCAATTATTATTAGTTGAATTTGATGTGTTAATAATTGAATTTTTATCTCCATCCTTTATCGGGATTCTCAATAAGTACTTATATCATTGAGAGTTCAAGGTTAATCCGATTACTGGAGGAAGGAAAAAAAACTTTCTCTAACTAATAATATGTTACAATTGAGTTAATCCATTGGAAGATAATAAGGTGAAATTTAATCTATCATCATTATTATATTTACCTTTTAAGTTTCTCAGGTTAATCAAGAGGTTTAATTGTATTGAGAGAGAGAGAGAGAGAGAGAGAGAGAGAAGGGAAATGATCAGGTTAATCTCGATAACAAAGTTCTGGTGAAAGTGATTAGTGGGTCAGTTGAATAACCCTTGAGTTGACCTTTGGAGAAACAATTAAATTAAATTAGCTAATCAGCTAAATTGTGATACTTTGTTTTAATCATTTAATTTGAAAATATTTCCACTTTCATGTTCATCTTGTTTGGATAACAAATAAAATTTCAATCATTCCCATGAAACTGAATTTATATACACACCATGAATGCTGAAGAGACTATTTTATGTATCTGACAGAATTAACAACAATCATGTTGATTAAAATAAAGACAATGAGATGTTTAATCAACGTTGATTATAATCAAAAGTAATTATGTTTAAATGTTAGTATGGTTTAATAATAATATTAGAGAAACAATTTATTGATTATTACATTATTATCTCATTAAAAAAAACAAAAGTTCTGAACTTCAGAGTTTCATTTACATGGTGATATATGTCTCAAGGAATAATTTGAAACTCTAATTGTTAAAAGTTAAATTATCTTTCGTTTGGTTAATTGCTATTAAATGTAAAGAAAACAATCAATTCAAGAATAACGATTGATCAAAAAAAAAAAAGTTCTGAACTTTTTTTCTTCATTTTTATCTCAAAACATTTTCGATAAAAGTTTTTTGTTTCTTCAATAATATTTTATTAATCGTTGTAATTAAGAGGTTAAAGTTGGTAACAATTTAATTATTGATCTGTTGTTTACCGATGGATATTTTTATTATTGAAACAAATCAATTGGTAATCAAGATGATGAGGATAATCAATGATCAATAATCAATCAAATTAATGTATTGACCTTTTCCTATTAATCTTGATTGAGGTTGATTATTTATAATTGATTGAATATAAGTGAATGAGACAAAAAAAAGCAAAACTTAAATTGTTACAATCATGTTAAAGGTTGCGATCAATTAATTAATGAGAGATAAGTAATTATAAATTAACCATTAAGTGGATACTTGGTGAAGCTTTAGTTTTGACAAGAGACTGTACTTTAATCATCACTGATGACTTTGGACATGATTAAATTAATAATTAATGAAAAAAAAAAAGTTAAAAAGACACACAGAGAATACAATTAATTGCTTGAGAATATATTTAACCGAAAAGTTTACTTCCCCTTTTTGACCTCAGGTCACGACATGATAACTAGAAGAGTGGAAATTTATTCATTTCAATAATTATGACTGAAGAAAATTATATAATTAATAAATTGTGATTAGAGAGAGAGAGAGAGAGAAAATAAATAAAACTTAGATTTAGTTGTAAAGGTTAAAGATAAAAGTTTATTGTCACTTTTGATTAACACAATTAACACTGATTCTTGAGATTTGATAGTAACTCTTGACCAATGGTTAATCATGATGATTAATTTGATATTAGATTAGTGACTGGAAATTGAAATTAATTGTTACCCTTGCATGTCAACCAATTTAAGAGGAAAAGGAAAGGCAAAAATTAAAGGAAATGGGGCAAAAACTGAGATTTGGTTAAACTTTTTCGTGACTTTCAAACTTGGTAAACATTTGACTTTAACAATCGAACCATTAAATTTGTTAATTTAATTTAATAATCAAAAAGAAAAAAGATTCTCATTGAATATAATTAACGAAATTAAAGGTTACTCTTAGTGCCATCTTGAGGACGAAATTGCAACTATTTTTTTGTTATCAATTCTTTTTCTTTGTAATAATAAACTTTATTCATTTCTCTCTCTCACTTTCTATCTTATTACAGGATATTCGGAGGATTTGGATCAATCAAATGGCAATAATATCGTTGAATATGCTGAGCTTGCATTCCCTGGAGGTGGACCATTGAATGCTAAACTATCTTCCCATCAGGTCATTTTCCCGTTGCCCGGAGGTCGTTTAAATCAAGTTACATCTTCAAATAATAACATTAACAATTTGAACAACAATAATAACAATTTAAATGTGACAAATAATAATAACACCACCAATCAGATTGTTAATCACCCTGAACGGATTGAATATGCAAAGATTGAGTTTCAAAAAAACTCTCGTGTCAATATAATCACTTCTGGAAGCCCGAAATTTGAATCAACTGTTTAATTAGCTGAAACTTTAATTAGCAAATTAAATCAATTAACATTATGGTCAACAGGAAATAAAAATTTGTCACAATTTGCCAACAATCAAGATTTGATCAATTATATGAGAGCTTCCATCAGACTAATGAAATCAAATTTAGACACAACAATTAATTAATATTTGCTAATTGTTGAAATGTCAACTCTTTTTCATCTCTTAATCCAAACCATTAACTACCTCAATCTTAATTGTAAATCCATATGATTAACTCTCAAATGGATTAACCAACATGTTTGACAATATGATTTAAAGCAAAACATAATTAATACAATTAATTAAAACTTATCAAACTTTTTTTGTACCTTTTCAGTTTAATTTTGAACAGAATTTAATTCAGTTTCCAAATGATTAATGATTATATCATCTATGCTCATGTAATTTAAATTACTAGAAATTTAATTATTTTTTCTAGATTAAAAATTTTCTATTAAAAACAAAAACAAAAAAATAACAAGAATTAATTGTTACTTAATTTCAATCGCGAATACGATAAAAGTAGTAGTAATTTTATCCACTAGATGGAAGTTGTTATCTTTTTTTTCGAAATTCGAAATTTTTTTTTTCTTTTTCTTTGGGGATTAAGTGGAAGATTAAATAAGGAGAGAGAGAGAGAGAGAGAGGGAACAAAAAGGATTAAGATTGACCAGAGATTATAAATGAATCCAATTGTTCAATTTAGTGAGTGAATTTGTTGAATTGGACAAATGATAAGTTGAGTTGGTGAATTTTCATCATGATTAACTATTGCACTGTCTCCACAGATTCACCTGAATTTCCCAGAACTGAAATCGATATGAATTGAGGTTATTCTAAGAGTGGTAAATTTAGACAGTAAATATATTTATATATAGATAATGTTACACAGAACTTTTTTTGCTTCTCCTCCTTATCCTCATCCTCATCCTCATCATCATCATCATCATCATCATCTACATGATATTCAGTTGAAATTCAACATTTACTTGATTTTCATCTTATTATTATTATAACACAGATAACATGAGGTACTTATCATGACTTTCCAACTTATCTTTTCCTCCCCTGAATTAAGTTCACCTGATAATGTGTATATATATTCAGAATTCACCATTTTCTCCCATGTAACATGAAAAAAAAGGGAGGAGTAATTTCAAGAAATATAATATATTGAAATTCTGAATAAAGGGAGTAAAAATGAGAATGATGAAAACAAACAATTCAGCAAAATCAAATTCGACACCAAAATTATCGATACAATTTACTTGTAATTGAGAGTAAATTGTTCTTGTGCAATTGATGTGCAACTCGAAAGTTTCACCAATCGAAATAATCGAAATAATCGAAATCGAAATGATAAATTCCCAATCAAACGATTATCTTTCAATTAATCAATCCAATCACCTGAAAGTTGTATAAGTTTAGGTTTATTCTCAATGGGCCAAAGTAATTTAGTTGATTGTTTGTTCATTTCTTTTACTGTAACTGTTACTAATGTTATCCAATAGATGGCATTTGAAAGTCGAAATATAATAGGGAAAGAAAGAGAATTACCTTTGTCTGTCGGCGAAAGTGCGAAAGAAGAAGATGAAAAGAGAAGAGGAAAAGTAACAAACTCCTCGACTGAGAATATGCCATTTACAATTTACCTCGGAAACCATCGGTTCTCAATTAAATCTTATTACTATCTGTTGATTTCGAACCAAAGAAAATTGTTTCTTCACTCTTCTCAATGACTTTAAGCCAGAGTATGGATTCAGTCAATAATGTGCCTGAAGAAGAGGTGAGTTGATAATATTTCTGTTAATTTCTTTTCTCTCTCCCTCTCTCACCTACACTCGAAAATCTTTACGATATTAGTTTTTATTTCTTTTATTTCTTTATATTCGTTTTTCGAACATAACTCTTCTTTACATCTCTTTCTTTCTCTCTCTCTCTCTCTCTCTCACTCATTCTATCCTTCCCTTTGATATTCTTTCATTTCTCTTCTACTTTTATACCATTTCTTGTATATTTCTTTTTGCTTTCGTTTACTTTTTTCTTCAACTTCATCATGTTCCAACCTCAGGTACGAACATTATTTGTCAGTGGCCTTCCAATGGATGCAAAGCCTCGAGAACTTTATCTACTCTTCAGAGCCTATAAGGTAAAATGTTACCTGTGTTTCTTACCTTTTCCACTGCTCCTCTTACTCTAACTTTACCTTTTACCTACCTGGCTTACCTAACATTTTCCTTTCTCTCATCTCTTCATCTCTCCATCATCATCATCATGCTCACAATGATGTTGTTTGTTTGTTATCAACATCATTCCAGGGATATGAAGGATCTTTGTTAAAAGTAACAAGCAAAAATGGAAAAACATCATCGGTAAGTCTCACTCAACTTCCTTTACAGTCTTTTTTATCATCATCATCATTTTCTCTCTCTCTCTCTCTCTCTCTCTCTCTCTGTTTCATCCTCATCTCTCATCATCATCTTCATCTTACCTTTTATACGATTTTTTTATCTTCTTCTTTTCATCCCTTTTTGGTTTTGCTCTTTGCTTTATCACAAGTATCATCAATTTTACCTTTTACCTACTTTTTTTTTCTTCTTCTTCTTTTTTTTTCTTGTGCTCATCATCTTTTTGCAATCAACTCTTTGCAAAATTCAACATCATCAACATCATCATCTCTTCATCTTCCATCATTATGAAACCTCGTCAACATCTAAAGCCTGTCGGATTTGTAACATTTTCAACTCGTGCAGGAGCTGAAGCTGCAAAACAAGATCTTCAGGTAAGTTTCACTTTTTTTTTCTCATCATAATTAATCCTCGAACCTTATTCTTTATAAATATATATTATTATTCGTTGCCAACAAATTGTCTTTTTCTTTTCTACTCATTTTTTACCTCCATAAATCCCAAAAACCACCACCACCACCACCATCACCACTACCACCAACTTACCTGTAATCTCACCACTAATCAACTCATGAACATCTAACATATATAAAATATGAAACTCAACTCAAATCACAAAATACTAATGCTATTTAAAAAAACAACAACAACACACTCACTCTCTATCTCTCTCTCTCTCACCCACAATAAACACATATAATATTAATAATAAAAACACTCAGTCTGGTGTCCGTTTTGACCCTGACCTGCCGCAAACGATTCGCCTTGAATTTGCACGGAGTAACACAAAGGTTAGCAAACCTAAGCAAAAATCATCACCACCAGTTCCAGCGTCACACCCATCGCTAGCAGTTCTTTGTCAAACGGAAGATTGTTCATTACCCTCCCCATTTCCCATTCTACCTAATCCGATGACTAATATTTTCTATTCTCCCGCTCTTGTTCAACCCTCCCACTGGCGATACCTGTAATAATAATAATAATAATGATAATAATCATCATCATCATCAACAACAACAACAATATGATAATAATAATAATGATAATAGTAGTTAAATAACAAGAAAGAAGCAAAAGAAAAACAAAAAACGGAACAACAACTAAAACTTTGAATGAAATGATGAAATTTTGTGAAAAATTGATGAGAAAAAAACAAAAAAAAAGTTATCAAACAATTTTAATGCAAAACCAAAAAATTAATAATAATGATGATGATAAAACCAAAACACAGATAATAATGAACAATTTTTAGCAATAATATAATGATAATAATATATAACGTTAATTTTAATGATAATTATTATTATGATTATAAATATGAAACAAATAATTAAGTTGTTGACCCTGGACTTAAACTCAATCAGTTTTCCCTCTCAATCCTCATCCCTACATCCTTACCTTACCCACCTCCACCCACTTCCGCCTCGAAACCCACCTCAATCTACCTTTGACTCTCTCTCTCTTTCTCCCTCCCTTCCTCCCTCACTCTTTCTCTCTCGTTATTGCATTATCATTATTATTATTATTAATATTACTACTTCTATTATTATATATACATATATTCATATGTTGTATCATATTGATATGAAAAAAAACAATATTAAACAAATGATACGATATAATTACAAAATCAACCTTGACCAATCATCATCCAAATACAAACTGCAAAAACAAAACCAAATGAACAATCAAATCGTCATCACATTGTCCTCTCTCTCTCTCTCTCCCTTGGTTTATCTTCCTCATCCTCTTTCTTTTATCCTCTGTTTTTTTGTTTCTCTCTCTCTCTCATTGAATGTCAACAATGTTTCCTTTATTTTGGTTTCTTGGAACCAACAATCTCCCTTGTATCAACTCTATTATCATCCATCAACATCATCATCTTCATCTTCATCTTCATCCCAAAACCAAACTGACCATATCATATATACAAAAAAACTGTGACCAACACCATTGATGATCATCATTGAATCAAACAAAATAATAATAATTAATTGAACCAAAATTTTAGCAAAACTTTTTGTCAATGAACAAAAAACAATCAACCAAAATCAGCTCACATTTAAAAAAACAACAACAATGATCAATAATGATTAAGAAAGAAACAAAAAAGTTATTAAAACATTTTTATTATTAAATTTAAATTGTTTTCAATTAAGAAATGAATGAACAACAATAACAACAAGCAAAAAAAAAAATATTAAAGCCAATCAATTAATTATGATTAATTACTAATAATAAAATTTAAAATGTTATCAAAGAGAAAACAAAACAACAAAGTGTTGAGAACAATTTAATTATCCTGATTGTCCACACCTTAAGAATTGACCAATTTAATTGTGTATGGATACGATGACCATTCAATTTACTTTGGGAAGATAATTTCTTTATTGTCTTCCAATTAACTCGTTGAAACAATAAGCTCATCTTTTCAGAACAATTATCCAATTATACTAATAGAAAATGTGAAATTTAATGATCATTATCATGAAATGTTGGGTGAAAATTTTCTTCTCCTCCAAGACAATTGAATGTTCATCTTTTAACAAGATTAATATTTAATCATTAAGTGTAACTATTATCATGCTCAATAATTACCTTTTTGCTGAATTCATCCTCAATTCAACGTATATTACTGGACATTAATGATTATTTACTTAACATCATCATGATAAATTCTGGTGAGTTTATTTTTCCATTTTTGTTACCATGAAAAAAAGGAGAGAGAGATAACAAAAAAAGTTCTGAAGGATGATGATGATGATCATCATGATGATGGTGAAAAATGTGTCAACCAAACAGAGGAATAGGAGTAAAAAAAATCACAATATGAGATAAATTCATATGAAAATTAAATTCCTGACCATTCACTTTGACCATCTACTCATATTGACACATGAAAATAAGTGAGAGAGAGATGAAATTTCACATTAACTGATTTCTTTTTTTTAATTACCATCATCATCTTATACTAACATCTCATCATCATTATGCCGGTCACATGAAGAGTTATCTGTTACCTGGATGAATGAAAATAGGAAGGGAAAAAAATACTAATACTCAACAAAATAATGACCATCATGATAATATTATTATTCAAATAATTTCCATGAGTCTAGATAATAATAGTTATGGAAATGGAAGAGAGAGAGAGAGAGAGAGAGAGAGAGAGAGAGAGAGAGAGAGTAAGATGATATCTTGTCTTTCATTTTTATCTTTCTTTTCTTTCCAATTGGATAACGTGCAATTGAACATTTGGATAGTCTCGAAAAAGATGATTACTATTAGTAAATTAACATGATCATCATCATTTTATTAGGTAGATTCTCATTGAGAAAAGAGATGAACTTTTTTTTTCTTCTCCATCATTATCATGATACAATATCACCAACAACAACAATAATACCCATCAACAAACCTCTTCTGGTAATAGTTTATTATCATCCTCAGTATCATCTGTTTTTGTTTGAATTGACCATTGACTTTAGCCATTATATTATTATCATCATCGTCATCATCATCATCATCTTCATTGTACATGATATATATCAGAGTTACCATACAAAAAAGGATATGCTTTGATAATAACATAATAAGTTAAGCCATGAGAAACTACAACTGCAACAATTTGATTGAAACCTTATGACAAACATGATAAGGTAAGTTAACCAAAAATTAACCAGATTAACAAGTTAACCTTGAATGAAATATACAAAAGGCAATGGATGACAGTTTATCATCATCATCATCATCATCATCATCATCATCATCGTCATTTTCATCACCACCAACAACAATATAATTTGGATATAACAACAATTAAAACCGGATGAGCTTAATAATCAACTAAAGTAGAGGAAGAAAAGAAAAATTTTTCTATCAAATTTTCTTTACCTCCCACTCTCCCTATTCATATCTCTCACTCTCTCTCTCTCTCTTCCTTATCCATTCTCAATTATTTATCATCTTCATGTATCTCAGTTTTCAAGAACTTTCAGTTTTCATGGTGGAAACAAAACAAAAAGAACGATTAATTTCTCTCTCTCTCTCTTACCTGTGTCATTATTGTTATTGTTTTGTTGTTTTCTTCCTTGTAAACTGTGGACCTTTATTGTCATTGAGTAGTTACCATGGTAGTAGAAATGGGAGAATCTGTTAGAACAACAAGAAGAATATAAAAAAAAGTTCTACTTTCGAATAAGTTTTTTTTTCTCTCTCTCTCTCTTTTTGATAGATTTTCTTATCATTTCTTTCATCCATTATGATGATAATTACGATCGTGATGATAACAGGTAAATGATTTTTAAATAATTTAAACTTTTTTTCTATTCTTTTACTTTCACCCTAAGAACTTTTTGTTCTGATCTCAGTTTCGAAATCAAAGAAAAGAAGAAGAAAGAAAAGTTCAATTCTGATACTTTTTCAATTCTCTGACATTTGTCAATGTTTTGCTTTCAAAAATACATAACCCACCCCATGGAAATACAAGGTAACTTTGGTTACTTTTTAGAATATTGAACAATATCATGAAACTATCATGACATATTCACATATATTCAACATAACGATCATTATTTTAATTATTGATTGAGAACTCTATCTCATGTAAATAAACAAAAGTGGAAACTTTACCTTTTCCATGATAGAAAAAAAGAGAAAAACGAAAAAAAAGTTCTGAGATAAGATTGAATTTTACTTCCGTGTTTTTTATCATTGGTAACATGCAATAGATGATGATCATGATGATGATGATGCTATGAAATGATGTGTACAATCAATTGATTAATGATTATCAATAAATGCCTGATTGAATAATGATAATATCTTTTCTGTGTGTGTGTGAGTTTGTGTAGATATTAAATCGCCTCGAGGTGTAACTTTGGGAAGAAAAAGGGAAAATTGAACTTTTTCTTGTCATTTTCATGAATGCGGATAAAATTTTGTCTCTCCCCTGAAATCCTACCTTTTCATCTGAACTCTCATGAAATGCTTTGTGTATGTGTGTGTGTGGATAAAATAAATAATATCTATAATGATAATGTTTCCTGTAAAAGAATTGAATATTAAATTTATTTTTCTCTCTTCTCTCTTACCTTGGTAATTATCATTAAATTGTAATAATATTGATCGCTAATGATTTTCCATGAAATCTTCAATTCTCACCGATTGTTGTTGATGTTACTGTTATGTGAGGTGGATTTTTAATAACAAAATTTTACTTCTAAAAAAGGTACTGATATGGATTTGATGATATCGAACTTTTCATTTCATGTAAGTTTATGAGGAATAATGGTGATGAAAGCGGGAAAAGAAAATATTTATATTATCGTCAGATGAAAATTCGAAGGAAAAATTGTTTTTTTTTGCTTCTCCAGAAAAGCATCAACTATGGTCTATGGAGGAAAAAGGAAAGGGAGAGCAACAAGACCATAATAATTAAAGTCAACAAATGAAGTGATAGTTTGGTTTGTATTTGTGTGTTGAGAGAGGAAAAGAAAAGGTGAGAATAGTGAGAAAGGAGGAAAAGGAGAGAGAGAGAGAGAGAAGATGAAGAGAAAGAAAAACAAAAGTAAAAGAGAGACAGAGGGAGGGAGAACAAAGAGAAGAGGGAGGATGAGAGAAAAAGGTGGAAGATGGAAGATGAAAGGAGGCGGAAAAGGGAGAGTGGATGGAGAAGGTAGAACGTGGAAGAGAGAGAGAGAGAGAAAGTGAGTGGTAATCATTTGAATTTCCAGGTAAATGTTATCATGAATTCGAAATTGATTGAAAGTTTACGTTTGTAGAATTGAGCATTTCTTTCCCTTTGATATACTTTTGATCAACAGATGAAAGAAAATTCGAAAAGAACTTTTTTTTTTACTAATATTTCTTTTCGAAAATTTGGACAAAATTTTTCGTTCCACTTTCTTTACTTCTTTTATATTATTATATTAATACTTTTCTTTTTCTTTACTTTTTCATCCATAATCTACAGAGATTGAAATCAAATTAACTAATCATGATTTCTAGAAATAAAAATATGAAATGATATTTTATTATATTATATTATATCTGGAATATAATAATAATAATAAAAAAAGTTTTGATGGCAATTTGAACCATGTAACTAATATGTTTGGGAAATCAAAGGTTACATTTGGGAAACATTAAACGTTGATAATGATTATCATCATACTTTTCATTACAATTACGATGATTTAATTAACAAGCAAACGTACAAATCCAAATTAATTGTACGATCAATAATTAATGTTTGATTTCCGTTTATAATAGTTAAACATTTGATAATCACAAGAAAATTATAATCAAGAGAAATGACTAATTAAATGAAATTAGATCAACAAAGTTGATACAATTAACAAGGAAAGGTGAACAAATTAGATTAGTTTTGGATTAAAGAGACAAAGTGATTATTTTAATTAATACAAGTTTGACTTTCTCTCTCTCTCTCTCTCTCTCTCTATTGATTTAATCACAATTTCCATTGCTCATCAATTATCATCACCATTCATCATTCAATGATAATCTTTAATCATAGTAATTTTCCTGACCATATTAACGTGATTAACTTGGACAATTAACCTTTGCACGAATCAACAAACAGATGAAACTATTAACTAACAAGTTAATCAATAGATATAAAAAAAGGTAACTAATTGTATGAGAAGTGATGAAAAAAAAAAATATAATCATAATCTAGATTATTAAGTTAGATAATATTAAGATGATTATAACCCCAATTAGCATCCTCATCAAATTGCCTCAGGCAATTGAATATTAATCCTTGATAAAAGTAAACGTTTTCATTGTTAAAAATTATTATTATCATTTCTTATCAATCAGGGTAATGAAAAAAAAAACATGATAATCAAATTGAATTTGCTCACAAGTAATTAATGATGCTAATTGTAAAACCCAAGTAATAATGATGATTAAACAATTATCATCTCAATTATGATGAAAATCAAGTTACATGAAATCTTTTTCTCAATGTAAATGGACCAATCAAGTTAATTGTTAATAATTGTGAATGAGAAAATAATTTTCTACAATCTGATTAACGGTAAAGATTATTTCATCTGTTAATCTAATAACAGAAAAGGATGATGATGATGATAATTAATATTCATTTGAATATATGGAGGATATTTTTTCATCATGAAACTTGATGAATTCATCCTGACGATGTGAAGATAATTATTAATAATCTTCATATACTATCAGCATCATTAGGATTAGTTGATTATTGGATAAATTGTATTACCATTTAGTTTATTATCATTATGATTATTGTGGTAAATTATCAACTAACTAGACTCTTGATTCATGTAACCATGGTGAGAGCTTGTATGGTTTTGATATTTTATTGGCCAAAAAAAGTTCATTCTCATTGTTAATCCATAATAATATTGTATTATATTCATTTTATGGTTTCCTTTCAATGACAATACCTATGATAACAGGTAAATGGCTCTTAATCGATTCTCAATTAGTTTCATTTGCTATTGATTTTTGTTTTCTCCAAACTTTTTCACATTAGATTTTTGTATTATCTCATCTTAATATTTAATCAGAATGTATGGTTCACATGTATGGTGGTTTTTATTAGTATCTTCATGAAACTTTGATGCTTTTATCGATTTTTTCATTTACTCTTTTAACTAACTCAAAAATTAAGTGCTAATTCTGTCTATTAGATGGCACCTGTTTACAGGGAATCTTATATTTCTATCTTTCTCTCTCTCTTTCTCCCATATTCAATTCATGAAAGTATGAGTAGTAAACATTGATAGTAAATCTGTCAATCAGACTACTATTGAAATGAGATTTATGCTGTTAGAGTATTGTAATAAGAGTCGTGTGGCATAAACAATGTGTCGAATAACTTTTTCCAATATTAGAACTTTTTTTTCTTTCCTCAACTCGAATAATAATTCCAAGGCGCTATTTTGAATGATGAAATTTAGCAGAGTTTCACTTTTGGCTTTCAGCGGCAACTCGAACAAAATATAAATATAAAGGTGGAGAAAGATCAATGAGGCGGGATGAAAACGTACAAAAGTACGTGTGGATGTGAGAGAGAAAGAGCGAGCAGAGAGAGAGAGAGAGAGAGAGAGAGAGAGAGAGAGAGAGAGAGAGAGAGAGAGAGAGAGAGACAAAATCGCTTGCTGGCCTGCGATCCGATACTGCATATGGTCGCCTTTCATTGCGTTTTCCAGCTGTTCCATTCTACATTCGCCATCATTTTATCAGCTGTTAATGTTTGACATCTGTCCAGCTACTATCTTAAAATAATATAATGATATTAATCAGCATGGTGATGATAATAGTTAAATAACAAGAGGCAAAAGAAAAACAACAAAAATTGAACAACAAAAACTCAGATCAAATGATGAAATTTTCCAAAATTTTATTAGATAACATAGAGAAAAGTTATCAAACAATTCCAATGTAAAATAATAATAATAATAATAATGATAATAATAATGGCGATAAACAATAAAAGGTACACAGGTAATAATGATAATAGCATAGCGTTAATTTTACTGATAATTATCATGATTATAAACAACAACAAACATGAAATAAATAATTAAGTTGTTGACCCTGGACTTAAACTCAATCAGTTTTCCCTCTCCATCCTCATCCCTACATCTTTACCTTACCCACCTCCACCCACTTCCGCCTCTAAGCCCACCTCAATCTACCTTTGGCTCTCAATCTCTCACTCTTTCATCGCCCTATTACGATACCATAATTAATATTAATACTTCTATTATTATATAAATACATACAAAAGACAATACTGAACAAATGATGAACAATTATCACCAATACAAACTAATCACAATGAACAATCAAATCGTCATCTATTCATCCAAAGTTTGGTAACTGAAATGAAACGATAAATGTAAGTGTCACAATGAGTTATCTTCCTCTACATATTATTAATACTTCGGGAAATATTTGAGACCTCAAGTTACATGGATTCTTTAAAATTGTTAACATTTAATTTCCTTCCAAAAACCTCAGACATAACTCTGCCTATCGGAAAAATAGTAAGAACGTAATCTGAACAATTGTGATTCAGAATTTTCAACCTGCGCAAACTCAGAAAGGTTTTGCTGAAAACCGCGAAAATCAAATGGGAAAAGAGGAAAATTAAAAAAAAAACTTAAGGATAAGTTGGATTTAGATTAAACGACGAGAGAGACAATCATGATTTCTATTAACTGTAACTGTGAGTGTCTTTTAATTGTTTCATTAGTTTAACTAACAATTAGCAGTTTATTAATGGAAACCAAAAAGCTGAAAGAAAATATAAATCAAATTAACTAAAATTGGTACAATTGAACAGTTGAATGTTTGAATCTTTTACAATGTTTTGTGATTGTTGATTATTAGTGAAAATGATTGAACACAATCAAGGAAGCGGAAATAATGATTTAATTTTTAGTCTGATGAGATGATGAACAAAAAAAAGCAAATATTGATTGTTTTAATATCCCTAGAAAGTAATTAACTAAAAAGGATAACAATTTAGAGTTATATATTAACAGTGATTAATAAAAATGATTGATTTCATTTAGTTTTTTATTTGTTTTCGTTTGTTCAAATTTCATCATCTCAAGTTTGTTAATTAGTCAAACAGTTTTGTTCACAATTAGGTTTTGTTTTAGTTTTGTTTTTTTTTTCTGTGCGTTGATTATCATTCATGATTAGTAATTTGATTTTCATCTCAATTCCTATCAGTTGCTTTACATTACAATCACAATCAAAAGGTAAACAATTTAGTAATAGTAGTGTTTTTGTTTTTCGTTTTGTTTTGTCAAATCAAAATTCAATGTTGATTAGTGGAGATAAATAATCAACAATAATTCACAATTAATCGTCTATTTCTTTGACACATCAGCACTATTAATCTCAGCCATGGATGGACGATTGGACCAAAGTGGGTCAGCTCGTCGACCGAATCGTAGTCTAAGTGATGGCGATCGTCCTCCTTTCCTCTCCATCTGATGACCAAATCGATTATACTGGTCAGCTTGTTGATTCTCATTTCTCAAAAAGAGATCATAAAGATCCCTCAAATCTGCTAATCATAATCAAGAGAAAGAGAGAGAGAGAGAGAAATTGAATTAGTTAATTGTCTGGTGAATATCTTCACAACAACAACAAAGAAAAAAACTCCAATTCAACTAATAATATCAAAGATTCATGCAAATCACGTAGGTGAAAATAATAAGACAATTATTTCCCCTTCCATGTTTCATTCAAGTTTCTCAATGAAAAATATCATGAAGTTAATGGTGAACAACAACAGAACTTTTTTGAAACTTTAAGAATCTATTAGGATTATTGTTCCTCATGGATGTTCAGAATCACCATCCATGGTTTCCTCATGTAAATATCCATTGGAATATCTAATTGAAACTCTGAAAACTCACCAGAGATAAAAAAAAAGGAAATACAAATGAACGTGAATTTTAACAGAATCATTTTGAATGGTGAAAAATTAACCAAGTAAATTGTTTCTCATCTAGCAAATTGTTTTACTCTGACTATTATCAAGATAATCATGTATTCAGAATTTAAATTTCAAAATTTAACTTTCGTTTCATTGAAGTTTTTTTCTTCTTCTTCTCCATGATAAATCTGATACATCAGAACTTTGGTTATAACTAATGTAACCTCATAAACTGAATTATTATCATCAACAATGGGTTGATAATGAGAAGTCGTTGAAACGTTAATTGTTTCAAATTTAGCTTACTAATTATACTTAATTTACAATCTTAATTCATTGGTATTGAAATTGAGTTGAGTAAATCAACAGAAAGAGATGAGATTTTATATTCAGGGTTAGATGTTTACCTAGACGATGAAATTTATGATAATTTTCATGGAGATTGAATAATATGAATCATCTTATATTATTATTATCATAAGGATAATCTAATTGGTTTATTTTTATAGTCTCATCAGAATGATAATAATCTCATTAATGATAAAAGATGAGGAGAAACTATTTCATCATCTCTCTCTCTCTCTCTCTCAACTGAATAGTTGTTATAATCAATTTCAATCTATCTCCAAGAGTAACATGAATCAATATGAATTAAACATTAATAGTCTAGGTGATTTATCCCCAATGATCCCAATTGATATCTTCATGATAGTAATAACAATTAATACACTTGTGACAATTTAGTTGAAGTTAACAAACCAACAAGTGATTAAGGTGAATGTGAAACAATTTATGATAATCTTATTGTTATTTTTTTCTTGCTTATCCAAAAGTTATGGTGATTGAAATTTCAACGATAAATATAAGTGTCTCAAGGAGTAATAATTAATAATAATACAATAATTTAACAACAATTAAAAGTTATCAAGTTAATGGTTGTCTATATCTAACCTAGTATCCACTTACTATCGTCGTTTGAATTAACATGACATGAAACCAATGGATTTAAAATGAGGAGGATTGAGGATAAGACCATGAGAGAGACAATTAAATTTGATTTAACCATGATTTCAGTTAATTGTTAATGTGTGTGTGTGTGTGTTTATCTTTGTCTTTGTCTTTTAATTGTTTCCAATCAAATAATCAGCTGAAAATTGGGAGTTTAATTGTTTATGGAACTTGATTTTCCTGGATTTACCTGTGATAAAAGGGAAGAGACAGAAAAAACAATCAGTAATTGTTGTCAACGAAATGTTATCTTGATCATTTAAACGAGATTAACTTGGATCAACTTGGATTTACAGTTTAATCTAATGGATTAACAAGATAATAGGCTTCAAGTTTATCTATTACAAGTAGATAATCATGAAGATGCTGATGATTCCGGTAGATTGAAAAGTTAAACTGATGATAATAACTATTATCATAATGTTACTTGAATTGGACAGTGAAAACGTCGTAGTGAAAATATTATCACTTTAACTTATGAGAACTGGGAATTTCATTCATTCATGTATTGTCCAAATATGAGGGTTGATAACATGGAGATTGTAAAAGTCCAGGGGTGAGGAAAATATAACTGAACTTATCATTATTATTTTGTAACAGAACTTTTTTATTCTATCAAATTTATTAGTCGAAGTGATCATTTTGATAAACATTACAAAGAAAACTCAGTCTAACATCACCATCAACTTCATCCGAGCATCATGATTATCACCATCACTAGCCTACGATTTTCCATGAAAATTCTGACTGAATTGTGGATTGAACAAAAAAGTAACACAATTCCATCAAAATAAATTACTACAATTTAGAGCTAATTACATGGGAAATTGTGTTGATATGATGGAACAGGAAGAGGATGAAGAAAGGGGATTTTGAAATTGTTCAAGAGGAACCATGATCATGATGATCATCATGTAGATTTTGTTGTTGTTGTTGTTGTTGACCAAATTGTTAATATCAAACTGTGAAAATCATTAAATAATAAAAACATTTCATGTGTTGGTTGTGTGTCCCTGACAATTTAGTTATCAAATAAATTGTCTTGTATTCATTTTAATTAACACAAGTAACGGTTATTCTGGTTCATACTGAGTAATCGGTGATATAACTTGATCATTGATTACCATTGGATATCCATTTGAGAAGATAGTAAATAATCAAATTGAAAGGTTCTATCTTAACAATCAAGTAACAATCACCACCAATAAAGTATTCAAGTTGATGGAAACAATTTATTATCATCCGATATACATGGTGTTATTTTCACCATTAAGAAAAAAAAAGGTTCATCATCAACTGAGTAATTTCACTTGACACACCATAAGATCAATGATAATCTAATTGATTCAAATTTGAGTTTCATGTTGTGTTACAATTAGCAAGTGAAATTAAATTAACTTATTCTCTACCAGTTAATTGATTTTGACAGTTTAAGCTCAGATTCAGATTTCTTGCTGTTAATTATCATGAGAAAAAAAATAAGAGCAAAAATAATCCAATCCATTGGTGATAACTTACTTCTTATGAATCTCATACAAACTCATGTCATGAAAACAGTGATTCTCAGGCATCATGATGCAATTGAAATTCATCACTTGTATATAATATTCTGATCAAAATTCAATCCATTCAATTTCATCTCGTAAACATGAACAATCTACTTGTTTAAAACCTAAATAGAATTTCGATAATTTCTGTTTTTTTCCAATTCTACTGAATCAGAGTTTCAAAATGTTCAACCTTGAACTTTTCTTGAACAAACCGATAACCTTCCCATGAGAGACCTCAGGTAAATCAGTCTAATGGAAATGGTAGTTTGGTTAATTAACTAAATCTTCAAATGAATTGATCATATTCATTTTGGTGAACTTTATTTTTGAGTAACATGAGTTATTATATTTTTTTTATTTTTCCTTCGTCTATACATGTTCAATGTGTAATATATCATGAACATGATAGCTGAGTAAATTGAACAAGTAACCAAACTAATGTACTGGAAATAAATTGATTCTGATTATGATGATGAAACTGTAAACTCGGTCAATGGAAACACTGGAAAAAAATGGTACAATTTAATAATAGGATAATTAACTTGCCCATTAAGTTAATCATCGTTTGAACAATTGAACAAAATTCTTACCATGTTAGTTATCATTATGTTGAAACATTGAACATGGAGACAATAGTTTTCATGGGGAACATATTATTCAGTCTATTAATTTCATGATAAAGAAACTTGAAATCTTAAACATAGTGGAAGTTTTAGTTTCCATTGAAAAGTTTCAAATCCATTCTCATGAAATTATCTCAATCTTCATGTAAAACATTTATTCATTTTGTGAAATGTCTCAAGTTTATTAATTCATGAATGAAATTATAATCATGTTTATTGATCGAGTTCAGAGTTTATCTTTTAACATGATAAAAGTTATTGATCTTATTGAAAACTCACCTCGTCTCAGTGTTGATCTAGAATTTGAGTAGATCTGATCAACTTTTCATCTAATTCCTAATAGTAAATTGTAATTAGGTTGTCAAATTGATTAATTAAAAGTTGAGATCTTAATCCGGCTCTTGTAACTTTTTTTTTCTCAATCAAATCAATACAATTAACGAGTAACGAAAATGGTAAACAATCAACAATCAGGATAAACTGTTCTCAACTCAATTAACTTTTGATAGAATCAATTAAAATGTAAATTCACTTGATTATCAACCTTGATTGTGATAAAAATAGATGAAAATTTAATATGAAAACTAATTCTTTGCCAAATAATTAACTAAATATATTAATTTCCAGAAACCTTCAATAACAATCTAATAATTGATTAACAATTTTACCATTTACAATTCAAATGAAATTACATATTAACATGTTCTTGATTATCATTTATTAATTTGATTCAATTAGATGATAAAATTTAATCAATATGATTACAAACTGGAATCACAATAATTAATTAATTGTGTTCAACTATTACAACTCTTAATCTTAATCATGATAAACAATCAAGCCAGAAGGTGTTAGATTGATAATTAACTTTCAGATTTGAATAGTCACCCAAATAATTATTGTTGGTAATTTTTTTTTTGCTTCCTGTTGCTTAATTGTTGACTAATTGTTGCCAATGGACTTTCATTATTAGTTTGATACTATTATCGTTGTTTTAATCTTGATTATGATTAAATTGCCCAGATAAGACTGTCAATATAAAAGTTGAGATGGTAAATTGTTTTGCCAATACTTTCATGATAAAATTCTGGTTTTTATCATCATGTCAATGAATATAATTAAATTTACTACATCAACTTATGGAAAACTATTGTCACTATTTCCAACTGATTATTATTATTATATGATTACAATGGTTATTTAATTTGAATGCTGTTTCATGTTTACAAAATGATGATTACCCTGAATTCATTATGAACAAAGTTATTATCGGAATTAGATGATGAAGTATATAATTATTTCATGGTGGAAACAAGAACTGAACGATGAATGAGGGAAAAAAAGGTGAGTTAATCTATCACTTCCTGATAATTATCGAGCTGAACATTGTACATGAACTGATTCAATTAACAAGATGAAAGTTATAATTATCAACCTGAAGAGTGTTAATCCAAATGGTCAATGGGTTAATGAATAGACCATCATGCAAGAAAATCATAACAATCAATTTACTCTTTGATTAAAAAAGAGATGATTAAATGTGTTGTGTGAATGTTTGGGTAATCATCACATTGATTTGATTGAATTTATCACGAATCAAATTCGAGATTCATTCGCTGAAACTTCCAACATTGTTCTAATCAGATTCTCTTGCAACTTTATCCTGTTTCCTTTGATCCTTTTCATGATAATATGTTGAATCTTTGAATTTTAATCTCTCTCTCTCTCTCTCTCTCTTGACAAGTATATTATAATAATATCATGTCAAGATCCTCAACTGAACATAACAACCGATCGAACTACATTATCATGATAATATTATTTTCATCGCTATGAATGAATACAAAAGATGATGTAACGGTAAACAACAATGTTTGATGTAAGACTTTGTTTCAAGAGGTTTTTATTTTGTTCTATTTTTTTTTGTTTTTCTATTCTTTTCGAACCTTTTTCTCAACACTTGAGAACTGGCAACGAAATTTTCTATTACTACTGTTCCAATCGAGGAAATGAAGGCAAAATGATCACCATGATCCCCTAGAATCAACAAATCTCATGCTAATGTAACAATAACAAGGAAAATCGTTAGCATTGTGATTGCAAGAATATTAATGTGAACCAAGAGGCAAAGTTTTACATACTCGTGACTTGAATTCAATCGCAATCAATTGAACGAGTATTTAGTTGATTATTATTACTCATACACCTTAATCATGTTAATCTATTGAGATTTGGTTGATTACTTTCTAAATCATGAGTTAATCTTTTTCTCATCATGTATCTTTACCTACACAATTCTAAAACATATTGTACGATCGCTACTTCTTAATCGGTAATCATATTTGTCCAAATTTCGATTCTTATATTGTCCAAAGTTCGTTGGTTAAAAAGTGACATTTTCAATAATGAATTTGGCCAATGTCCGAAATCAGTCCAAATGTATTGTTATTGATGTCGATTGATCCAATTTTCTCTCATGAATATACAGAATAATATCGAATGCTGTTTTCGATTATCTTTTCAGCTCGTTCTGGAGTCTTTTGTCCCATGTTTGCATCAGAAATCGTGAATCGTATTCATTTCATGGTGATTATCAATAGATCAACATTCAACTTGGAAAATTTCAAGTCGAGAGATTGAAAATTCTGAGAACCGAAAGCTTGAAAAGCTTCACAGGTTCAATCAAGAAATTAGAAAATGAAACAAATTAAAGCGATTAACTAATTGGTAAACTATTTTAATTGATTGATTATTGTGATAGTTTATTTAGTTATCCATCTAATATCCTCATGGGTAATCAATCAAAATGAACTTTGTCTTCAATATTCTGAAACATGGTAAGTTTCATGATAAGCTGGAATAAAAATTCAAACCAGAAACATAGACTTTCAATTATTTAGATGTGTTTGGTATTTAAAAGTCAATTATAATTAAGCAAATCAAAATCTGATCAGTTGATGTATTGAACTAAAAAATTGGAAACATTTCCAACTATCATGATGATGACATTAATTAGTTGATTTAGTTCATAAAATTGAATCCAAAAGAATCATCATTATCCATTAAAATTGATTGGATTCAATTTTTGTTAATTAGTAATAATTATCCAAAAGTTATCAGGTTAATTAGATTCAATGTATTACAAGATTAACAATTTAAATAAATTCAATAATCAGGAGGTTGTTCAGTTGACTGTTTATGAAAATTCATCAAATCATCATCATGGAAACCGTTTCAATGATAATCATAAATGACATTCGTTTGGTTAATTCATATAATAAATTGTGATTAAAGTTAATCTTATTATTATTATTTGGTTGCTCATTGAATCAGTTAAATCCAGTTAATGGTCATTGATGATTAATCTGACAGGTATTAGATTAGTTTCAAGGTTTTAACCTCCATCATGAAATATTATCATGAAGGAGGAAATAAATTAACTATGAGATGTAAGTGATTTTCCCAATCTAATAATATAATTCAATTCATTTTTATTATCCCATTTTATTAATGAAATTGATAACAATCAGGTTAGAATAAATTTCAATCAATTCTGTATCGATATTAACCTGTACTGATGGTGAAATTTTCCGGAACAGAAAATCAACTTGAAGATAAAATAATAATATTATTTCAAATCTTCTCATGAATTCATGATGGTGTTCATGTGGATGGATGTAAGTTAATGAGGCCGATGAAGTGTTTCAAAAGGTTTGATGGTTTTCTTTAAATCATTTCAACTAATTGATACGTTCGTCTATGTGATTGACTGATTTCATGGGTGAATATCATGAAAACCTACAATTTCGAGGTGAAAAATTCAATTCCAAAGGTTAAAGGGTTATAATAAATCTCTGGCCAGCAACCTTGAGCTTTTACGAAGTTAATTTGCCAGAGACTTAATCATGGTTGTGGTTGGAACTTTATTCATTTATTATCTTGCAATTATCTTATCCTGAATCACTCAAAAGTTTTAAAATCATTGATCGGGTGTAAAAATCATCATGAAGAAACACCAGAAAACTTAATTCTCAAAATTCTGATAGGTTTGAGTAATTGAGATGAAGTTCAACTTGATGATTGGTGAAAAATTTACTGATATCATGTTAGTTATCATGAAGGCTTCTCAAAGCACAGACATAATTATATCTTAAATGAATAACTGAATCAGAGTTGGAAACTGTATCGGTAAGAACTGAACTTTTACCATGAAGGTTAAGGTTTCCACCTACAAGAATGTCAAACTTTACGTGTTATCATCACGATAATGATAACAATATCAGAAAACTCTTGATAACAAATGATAACAATGGTGAACAAACTCATCTACTCAATTTCCAGTTTTTACCCTGAAAAATCATGATTTTTATTACATATAATCTGAAAAAGAATAGCTGAAAATTTCATCTTTCTGCTCTCAATCTCTTTCTCATGATCATCAAGTTTATATCTATTTTCGTACATGAAACTACCATGAAAACTTGAAGAAAATTTCAAACATAATCTCTTACTTATCTTTATCTGTTTTCCATTCTCATCCTGTTATCGTTTCTCTTTTTTTTTCAGCTGAAAACAAAAAATTATCACTTGAAAAAAAAAATATTCTGACGATGATTAGAACTGAAAATTGTTTGAAAAAAAAAGATGATGAATCAACTAATATGTCTCAAGTTATTACTTTCCATTGGAGAGGAAATTTCTTACATGGGAAACTATTAGGAACTTTCTTTGTCATCATCATCTCTCATTCTTGTTCATCATCCTCATCATTTTCATCATCTTTTCATCAAGTTTCTTAGGTAACTTCATGTGAATGAAGGGGAAACTTTTTTGTTCAATTCTGTTCTTAAAATTTTCTTCCTCAGCTTCCAGAACTTTATCAACTTTATTTATATACTTTCGACAGTTAATATCCCTTTTGAATGACCATTTTTTTGAATCTCCATCACCACCAACACCCAATTCATCATCCACCCATCACCAGCACCTCAACATCATGGATGCTCTGAACACTCATCAAACTGACATAATCTTATCATATACTTGAGACTTAAATATCATCATCATCATCAACTGAAACGATGAGAAACATGAAATAAAAGGTTTCCAACATTGAGAATGTTATTTTTCATCATGTTTAAAACTGATACAAGATAAAAAAATTCAATATCAAATGAACATATTACATGGTAGTTACAATGGAAAAAGTTTCAGTTCTTGAAATGATTCTTAAATCAATTGTTTCAATCAGAACAAGAGATGGAAAAAAAATAACAGGGAGTGTGAGTGTTTCCATGGTGGAATTATGTTTAATATCAAACTATTGGAGAGATAATGATTCAGAAATTTGAAGAATCATTCATATTTCAATTCATCTATCATGGGAAAAAAAATTCTGACGTTAATTCATATTTCTATTACTACTAATATAGAGCATTATTATCATGTTTCAGTGCGAAATTATCATGGATTGTGAAAGAAGTGAAAACTTTTTTCATCAGTTTCAAGAATCGTTCAAGACTAAAGTTGATCCTCATGAAATTCATGATAGATTTAGATATCGAGAGTTTTCAATGAATTTTCAACTGAAAATCAGTCATGATAAACTCTTGAAATGATGTATCTGAATTTACCCTGAATATAAATTGTTACCCTTGATAATTAACATTAAAGTGAAAACATTTATCTTAATTAAACAATTGTTATCACTTCATCATCTTGTCTGATGTCTTGATTGTTGTTTATTTCATTTAAATATCATGATAATTAATTCAGCTTGCCTGGAAATCATCATGAAAGTAACAAATAAAAAGTTTTCCTATTAAATTAACTTTCTTATAACTCAAGATGAAACTTAATTATCATTACTCACAACTCTGGTATTAATCATAATCATGATTAAAGGGTTTAATTAACACAAATATCGTTTTAATTATTTATAATCTAAATAACAATTTAATCATAATTATCTGTCTCTCTTCATGGAAACTTTGAACTGAGAATAAAAAAAACTCAAAGACAATTAAACAATTGATGATAATCTCATTTATCAGTTAGCCAGGAACATCTAATCAACTGATTAATCAACTGATTGTTATGATTAAACTTAATGATGTTTAATGAATATTTAAATACATAGTTTGTTGATTATAATCAACATCATCAAGGTAATGATGTTAATCATGAAAACAGGGAGAAAAGTTCTGGAGGCAGTTTCAATCCTTTTGTTATCATGATAATAATTTTCATCTTTAATTCAGATTCTTAATGATGTTAACCATGATTATGAACTTTGGTTAACCATCAAACTAATCATCATCACAATAACAATAAGATAATGAGATATTTACCTTGTCTACTTTGTTGATTGTTGTTAATTATTAACCATTTAAAAAGATTAACTCAATTTCGCATTACTACAAATAACTGAATTAACTAATTGATTAATTGTTTTCACCTTCGAAAGGTAAAAAAAAACAACAACTCATAATCTAATTGACTTTTTGGTTGTGTTGTTGTTGTTAATTCAATGGGATTGTGATTATATCAGATTATAAGGTTAACAATGTAAATTATATTTTCTATTTCAAATTGTTGACCTGAAACTTGTTCAGATCATTAATCCGATAATTCTGAGTCTATGGAAACAAAAATTTCCTCCTAATGTTATATACATGTATCTTAATTTGGATAAATTGTTAATCCTAATGATTATGTTAAGCCAATCGTTAAGTATATCCAATGAATTTAGTTGATTACCTATGATGATTAGTCTTGTTCAATAAATGATTAACATTGTTGGTTATTAATGAAATAAAAGGTTTACCTTATTATGTAATTGATCAACTTTATTCTGATTATTTGATTCACCTTCTCATGATTAGATTATCATGATTATCAGTTTTTCAAAGTGAATTGAGATACAGTCAATCTCTTTTGGTTGAGACACTTTGTGCAAATGAATGAAACGGGTAAGCAAATGAATGGGACACTTTTTGTTCCCGCTAAGAAAAGTCATAAAACATTTTATTGCTTTCGCAAAATTTGAAACAGTTGATACAAATGGAGGAAACACTTTCTCAAATGGATGCAACAGTTAGTTAATTTTCGATAATTTCTTCGTCTAAACAACGAGAAATATATGTTTGCATGTTTTTATAATAATTTTTGCAATCATTTTCATCAATAACTTCAGAAGCTAATCTGAGTCCATTAAAAACTTCATCACTATTTTTTGGGTTAGTTTTTTTCACATAGTATTTGAGTTGATTGAAGAGATTTTCAATGGGATTTAGAAACGGAGAGTAAGCGGGTAAATATACTAAGTGATGACCTGAATCTTCAACCATTTTTTCAACATTACCAGCATGATGGAAACGAACATTATCCATTACGATATTAGCACCAACGATACCATCACTTTCTAATCGCTGAAAGAACTGTGAGAGATAGTCAATGAAACTGATTGTGTCGTAACATGTATCCTTTGCTTCATAGAAGTATAAAGATTGATAATTCATAGCTGCACACACTGAAAAGTTTTTACCTCGAACTGCTTTCACTCGAAGATTTGATTTTTTCCCGATCTCCGAATATCCATAATTCAGCCTCGCATGGATTTGAACACCCGTTTCATCAACGAAAAAAGTTTTTCTCTATCCATTCTAATAAATAGCCTAGCATATTCCAATCTAGCTTTGATTTGTTGTTGAGAATTTCTCCTTTCAGGAACAATTGAAACTCTTTTGAATGAATAGTGTAATCCAGTTATATAACGATGAACAGTTGATGGATGAACACTCACACTAAATTCATCTTGGATTTTATCCTTAATTTCATCCAAAGTGAGTTGACAATTATTGTCTAACCAACACCTAATCGAGTCAACTATTTGTTGATTAAGTTTTTTTTGGCGATGAGACTTTGGTTTCTCGAAAACTTTTGATTGTTTAAAACGATGAACAATTGTTCGAATCGTACTCGGTGAAACATTAAACAAATCACTGATTTGAGTTGAATTTTTACCACTTTCATGAGCATCAACAATTAACTTTTTAATTTCAACACTAATTTTCACCATTTTCACTGAGAAAAATTAACTATTTAACCTTAGGAAAACCTTAAAAGAAAATGACCTAACAACAAGTGTCTCGTCCTTACCCAAAACTGTCCCGCTCATTTGGGTTAACTGTTTCAAATTTTGCGAAAGCAATAAAATGTTTTATGACTTTTCTTAGCGGGAACAAAAAGTGTCCCATTCATTTGCTTACCCGTTTCATTCATTTGCACAAAGTGTCTCAACCAAAAGAGATTGACTGTAAGATGAAAATTGAGAAAATCCCTCAACTCTTGTGGTCAACATAAAATCAAACCAAATGGTCAAGCAAAATTATTTTACCTTACTAACAATATCTTCCTAACGAGTGACCATTTTGATCAGGTAAAGTGTTCATGTTATTGGATGATGATAATAATTATTTCATGTTGATTGATTTACTTTACACTCTTCTTGATCAATATGAATATTTCATGTTCATCATTTCATTCTGATCATTTTTCATCAAATTTGGTCGAGTTGAAATTTTCCGGATCAACATGATCGTTATAATAATAACTTATACTCTCAATATCAATTGGATAATTTGATTAGCAAAATTGATGATTAAACTTTTGTTTTTCTATTTCCACTTTCATCTAATATCAAAGTGTTTTCATTTTCCTCCATTGCGGATCCTCTCTTTCCACCCGGTGGGTTTTCACTGAGCTGAACAACAAAAATATTCAACAATCTTCAACATCTCATGATAATTGTTTCACCCATCAACTTTTGGTGTTGATTGTTCATCAATCCAATAGTAAAACAATTATCATCTTCATCAGAAAACAAAGTTCTCATGATGAATTCATTCAATATCCATCGGTGGGTGGTACAGCTGATCGATAATAATTCATAAGTAATCATGAGGATAAAAAATCCTCTTCAATTGAAGTACATTAATTTTACTCTGAAATTGAACTTTTCTCATGTTAACTGATTGAAATTTTCCCCATGTAATCATTTGTAAACCTTAATCACAATTAATCCCTTTCAATGTGATTGATACACTTGAACAAGGGGAGTAACAATTAAGGATTTGATTAATGGTTACATTTAATTTCCTCTGTTAATCTATTGGCTATAATATATAAATTATATTGATTACAAGTTAATCTAATCTCATGTTAAGGTTAAATTGATTAGTTTCAAGGGTAAGATAATCAACAAGAACAATAATCCACAAAAAAAATGGTTAATCAACAACTTTAATCACGTAGCAAAGTTAATTAAGAAAAGGTTCATTTTGATTGTTGTTTTATTGGTGGACTGGGAGTGATAATCAGTTTGTATGAATTTATTTCAACTGAACATCATGAAAAGATATGAATCCGAATATTATTATTATCATTTGATTGTTGTTACTATTAAGAAATGACAATTATCATTACCACTGGTTGATTGTTGGTTGATTTGAGTATTTGATTAGTCAATAATTATTGTTCAAATGTCACGAGTTTAAACAATCAAGACTGATTGTGAATCACAATTGAACTTATCAATCAAATCAGTAACTAATCTTTATAAGGGTTGATTAACTTTTCATTTAATTTGATTAAATCAATCATCTTTACACTCCCGTTGTAACAATTAAGATAATAGTAGTTAATGGTTGGTGTAGGTGGTTACATGGTAATCCGATTAATCCGATAGACAATCAGGACAATATATTATTTGAGACTCTGAAATTCTGAAATTCTGACCTTATTATCGTAATAGTTTTTGTTAATTATCAATTTAAGTGCATCTATGTTGATTGTGTTTATAAAATTTTCGGTAAATTATCAATTCAGATGAGAATAATTAAAACTCATGATGATCATTATCATGGTTTAAAATTTAAAACTGGAATACTTATTATTACTTTTAAGCTGAATATCAGATTACTCTGAACTTTATCATTTGATCAACTGGTGTAATGATGCTCAGTGAAACCAGAACTTTTAGAAACCTCATAATCATCAGATTTTCAAGGTTTTCATGATAATATTTCATATACATGAAATTTAAACATGAATTATGATATGGAAGCAAAATAGATAAAACTGATTCTTAAACCATTAAAGAATGAACAAAAAAAAGTTCAATTCTAATTGTTTTCGTCTCGGTGTATTGGATTACATTGGAATCAGAATAATAATAATAAAACTCATGAAAAGAAAATGGTGATAAAGTTTTGAATGGAAAAACTTTGATTCGTAAATTGTTGTTGATTTAATTCAATCAAGTTTTTTTAACTTTATTCAAACCTGTTGATCTGTTGGAAACTATAAGTTCAATTCTGAGTTTATCATGTTATTCAATCTGAAATTGAAAACACACAAAATTTACACATGTCTTTTTCACTGTTTACTTAATCATTACCATGATATCTTCATGAACCCATTGAAAAAAAGGTATTCAACTGATGATGATGAACAACATGATTAAAGGAATTAAATTTTTCTATTCAATTGTATCATTCAAATGAATCAAATTCCATTTGTACAGAGAAAAGTTCTGAAAGTTGAACAGAAAAGGAAATAATGAAAAACACCGAGAATGTTTTTCGAAACTTTTTGGGAAAAAAATTTCTGATTAACTATTATTCACTTGGAACTTTAAATGGTAAAATCTTTAACAATCAAATCCAATTGAAAGAGAATCAGAAAATAAGTAAAAAGTTCTAATACATCGAGTTCGAAGTTCTAAAAAAAAAGTTCTGAATCAACAGGGAATGAATATTTTTCCACCTTTCAGTTTATATCGATCATGGGAAAACATGATCATTATCAGAACTCTTGGTGAATTTTACATGGAAATGATTAAAATTGATTATCACAACTTTTTGTCTCTTCCAATTCAATGGGAACTCTAATTGTCATAGTATAGAGATTTGATCTTGTAACAATTTAAATTGGAATTAAGTTAAATCATGTTATCCCAAATGGTAATGATAATCATGATTGAATATTTTGATGATAATTATCATCAGGGAAACATGAAAATAGTTTTTTCCACTTGATTATAATGATAATTAACTTGATAGATAATTAAAGTTGCATTGAAACATTTTCAACACTTTGAAATTAACAATTCATTAATTATCATGATGATACAAACTGTTTCCTTTATCAATTTAATTACGATATTTAATTGTTACCTATCAACCAGATATATCTCTCAATCTAGTTGATTGTTATTGTCTTGAACAATTTAATTGTTACTCAATTCAAATCAATATTGTATTACAGCTTGGTCAATGTTAATTACTTAATCTTAATTGTAATTATCATCTTAATGAATACTTGATCTTGATTGTAGTAAAAATTTCAGAGTTAATTGTAGCTTAATTGTGATTATTGTATTAGTACAAAGTTAATGTTAAATGAAATTAAAAAAGATTCCAATCAAATTTAAACTATTGTAACAATTGGATTAATTTAATTGTCAATAAGTTTTTCGTCTCAATATTTGATCATCTTAATCCATTAAACTTGTTAACAATTAAATCAAATTGAATCAACATTGTTGTAATTGTTGTTGATAAATTGTTACACCTTGTTAACTATTATCGTTAACTTTTCAATTAGAATTGTAATCAGAAAGTAATCTCTTGACAATTAAATCTAATTACAAACAACAACAAGGAGAAAAAAAGTTTCATTTTCATTTCATCAGATTCAATTTTGATTACTGATTGGCTGATTAACCAGCTTGTTGATTAGTTAATTGTTATTGTTAAATCAATCAAAGTAAATTGAACTTATCGTGCCATTGATTAGCTTAATCACAAGCTTACAATATTTACTTTAGTTAATCAATGTAACAGAAACCAATTTATGTTTCAACATATTGATTGTTAATCTCCTCTCGATTAATCTGATTTAATCTCAAAAGGGATTAATGTTAACTCTTAATCAACTTTTTTACTCTCACAATCATAATTATCTTAATTGAACATCAGCTGATTGTTGAACTTTTCTTTTTATTTCTTCACAGATTTGTTATTAATTTCAATTGATTCTGGAATCTGATTGAATCAGGGAGAACTCAGGGTTTAGATTATCATGATTACTTCAATGATTAATAACTAAAATTTCAACAATTTGCTGAACTTTTCTTGATTCATTTGGTGTATAGGTTCAAGTTTCCTCATTCATTTCATGATGATTGAACTTTTTACTTTGATGGGGTGAAAAAAATTGTTACCGATCAAAGTTATTGAATTAATGGATATCGTTGAGATACTTAAACTATTTCATACAATTTCAAGTGTCATTAGTAATTATCATTAATTGTAATTGATACCAGTTGATCAGTAAATTGTTACCTATCTGTTGATATTGATTTTAATCCAGTTTCCCAATCATTTGGGTGTAAATTGTTGATCGAAATTAAATTTATCGAGAAAAAGGTAAAAAATAAACTCGAAAAGAAAAGTTCTTAGAGTATTTTTTTTTACTCTTCTTTTTTTCTCAATAAGATATTCATCTGAATCCATAATGATGATTATCATGATTCCAAATCTGATTGACCTAACGGTGAATTTATTGTTATACGATTATCATTTGAATGAGAGAGAAAAAAGTTTCTCATTTTGAGAAGAGTCGATCAATTTTTCTCCATTTGAATCGTTTCTCCTTTTTTTTTTCATTAGAACTTTTCTTTATCTCGATTTTTCCATCAGAACTTTCGACTCGAAAACATTTTCGACAGGTAATCTGGAGCCCATGAGGAATGACGAAAGTTTAACAATATAATTCAATCTGATTAACTGAACATTCTGATTACTTTTCATTCAATTCTCATTTCTAAATTTCAATATCTGATTTGATATAAAAACTTTTTCACTTTTCAGTGATCAATTTAATCAATTCCAGTTGATTAGTTGGGAAAAAAATTCTATCAATATTTAATTACAACTGGAAAATAGTTGATTAAACTTTAACCAATTTGATCCAATGTTAATTATTTAAATTAATCAATGAAAATAGTGAAAAATAGTCACTTACCAGATAAAATTGATTGTCAAGTTAATGATATTGTTCAAATTTGTGTCCGATTATTAATAATTTAGTTAATCTAACAACACAAAGTGAAAGTAAACAATTAGTTGATTGATTAGCGATATGGTTGATTGTTGTTGGGGTGATTAGGTGACAATCAAAAAATAAAGTAATGGTAACAATTTGTGTAAACTAATAGTAAACAAATCAAACGTAACAACAGAAATCAAAATGATTAATGATCCTCAATGTTATTAATTGATTACAACAACAAGAAAAACATTCAATGAATGGGAAATGGAAATGATCAAATCTTTATACTCACACTATTAAAATTGATTGTAGTAAATTGTAAATCCAAAGGATTAAATTGTCTACATAAAATGTTTTAAACTTTGCAAATGATCAATTTAGTTTATTAAGATTACTAATCACTGATGAACATTAACTGATTTTAACTAATCAGATGATTGAAACAAGCAAAATAATGTTGTTCACTCAAGGATTTTGTATGAATAACTGATTCAGTTGAAATTTTCAGGGAGGAAGATAAATGAAGAGTGGGAGTGAGAGTATCTAAAAAGAGAGACCAAAATGAGAGAGACAGACAAAGTTCTGGGAGTATTATCATTATCAGCATTATTGTTATTATTATTATCATTATGATACAGATAGGACAGGAGATTGAGCATTCGCCTCAGAATTTAGTTCTAGAACTTTATCTTGGAACTTTTTTTTCCTTTTTTTTTGTTATCTTCTTTTTCTCAATGATAACCTTTTAGCTCTAATATTCATGTAATGATGATAAAAGATGATGGAAAATGATAAAAAAACTGAGAACTGGGAGTTGATAATTTATGGATATGAAGAAAGGGAATGAATTTCCTCCTTTTGCCCACTTGCCAAGAATCTCTGATAAAAAGACTGAATAAAAAACAATAATAGAATGAGAAAAATTCTGGCTCAGAATCTTTGTTTCCATAATCATCATCATGAAATTATGGCGGAAAAAAGTTCATCCCTCATTGTATCTATATGTTGATGGCGATAATAATGTTTACCAAACTGTTGACATCATTTCATGATGATGATGATGAGATGATAATATGGATCTGATATTTATGTAATAACAATACTGTGAGTTACATCTGGATTGTTAGAAAACTTTAGATTTTGACAATTTGAGATTAGAGATAGATAAGCTTAACAGCAAATGATTTTAGATGATTGCTTAATCAACCATTTTATCTAAAGATAGAATTGATCTTTGTTTGGTTTTTCGATGAATATTGAACTGAAATTACCTGTGATTTGATTATTGATAATTTGAACATTGAACGACATTTAATTTAATCAAATCATTTACCATTGAAGACATTGTCTATGGAGATTTTTACTAAAATTGATTCTAAATCAAGAACTTCATGAAAATCGGCTTTTATGGAAAATCAATGGTAAATTTTTTGATTAAATTAAATAAAATTGAACTTGATCGTTTTAATTGTTCAAATTTATCAATAGTATCAAAATCAAAGAATATTTGTTTTAATTTTAATCTTCAGTTCATATTCATCAAAATGACCTCAATAAGATCGAAACAAATTTATCACTGATAAATTAAATTGTAATTAAACTAATCATCTAAATGATCATTTATGTATCATGTTAAGCATTATCTAACTCTCAATTATACTAAATTATTAATCAAAATCTAAAGTTTTCTAATAAGCCAAATAATTCGAAAATTCATTACTATTGTTTAATTAATACAATGAATCCAATATTTCATGAGAACAGAATCTGAACCGGAAGTTTTTTACTCTTCTTTTTGAACTCATGTTTTCATGAGAAAAATGAAAAAGTTCATGTATTAGTCTCATTGACTTAATTCCGGCAACAATTAATATTAAATTATCTTCTTGTCTCTCATTTAATCATCACATTTAAATGTCAAATAATATTTAATTCACTTTGATAAGTTCACTATCATGTTAATTAATCTGTAAATTCATAATTCATTCAGATGATTAATTGAATTTCTTATGATCAATTTCAAATGATTCAAATGAATTGATCAACAGGTAAACTTAATTCAGCTTAATAATTGATTAAATTAACACCTAGATACATCTGATTAACAGTTACATCAATTTTATTGGAAAGTTTTAATTAACTAAATCACAGATCAATATATTGATTTATTATTTACAATTTAAATTGTTAAAACAATTTCAATGGCGATCAAGTTGATTTGAATATTGTAAACACTAATTGACTTTTGACTATCAATTTAGATTTGATTCAGTTAATTATTTATCAAAATTGACATTGAATTGACATTGACTGAGAATTAAACTTTTGTCTTGATTGTAATCAAGTTAATTTACCTGTTTAAATTGTTTCCATTCTGTTGATTTGATTATTTTTGTATCATTGTGATTGTTTGTTTTTGTATTTTTCATCTTAAAATCAACAAGTTCAATGGTAACAATTAACTAGGGTAACCAAGTTGATCGATAAAACTAATCAACTTAATCAATAAATTAATTGATTACTAATTCGTAATCAGCTTCTTGGAACTTTAAACTTTTTCTTTTTGCATCTCGAATCTGAATCATGAACTTTTTTCATTTTCTATTCATGAAAATTTGATCATTTACCTTATTTCTTACTTACTGTCAGTCCCTTTTACCTTTTTTTTATTAACTTTCCAAACAATTTATCATCTCATTTATTTACCATGAATAATTTATCATGTAAATGAACACATGATGAAAACTAACAGCGGGAAATAAAATAATATCCACCATGAAAAATGAAAATAATATTAAATCAGAATGCGAAACAATAACAAGAAAAAATTTCTCATTCTTTGCATTCAAATGAATAGAAAGATAATTTCTATCAGAACTTTTATCATCATGAAATATCATCAGAATTATTCTCATGAAATTGTTACCTGTTATCATTTAATTGTGAAGGTGAAATATTAATGATAAATAACAATAAGGATAAATTGTTGTACTTTCATTCTGATTTAGTTGTGTATGTTAATCATTTCATTTTCTTGTCTATTATCAATTACATGGTGATCACCATGATAACCATTTACATGGGGAAAAGTTTCAGTTATATTATTTTTTTCACACTCAATTCTGGTTCATCAATCTGTCGTTTCATCCAGAAAATGATGATAATTTAAATTCTCAAAGTTCATACTGAGTTTTTCCATCATGTTTTCACCATTAGTGGAAACTTTTCAAACTTAAATTGTCATGAAATCAACAATAATCTAGATATTATTGATTGTTAAATCTTTCGTTGATCAGTTGATTTAATTGTTGATCCAATTTTCGTTGTTTCATTATTCACATTGATATTGGTTCTTAATCATGATAATTTATGCTAATCAAATTTGATTATTTCGCTGTCGTTAACTGATTGTTGGTGAATGACATTTGTTTATTTGCTTACAACAGCTTAACAATTTAATTTGATTAACTTTTTTTGCTACAATTTAGGCAGAAAATTTGATTTATGATTAACAATTTGTATTATCTTGTCAATGATACACATTAAATTGTTATTAATTCTGGTTAATCTTATTTACTTACATCTTAAATTGATTTGATTATTTCAATAGTTAAACATGATTTCTATTAATAATAATATTGAATTTAATTCACAATCATGTTTATTTTTAATCATTTTGATATGTTTATGATTATGAAACAATTAGATTTGATTAATGTTGATTAAATTGTTGTTTACAAACTATAAATTGATTAGTTGTTAATGTCTCTGTTCATCTAATTACAAGTTAATTGTTTTTTTAATTTTTTCCAATTAGTGATTAATCTTGTTAATCTTTTTTTCATTTTTTTCTAATCAAATTAAAAACTAGTGTTTTTTAATTGCACTTTGAATCAAATACTTGAAAATTGAGACAATTGGTTTACTTTAAATTGTGAATTAGTTTTTTTAATTTTAACCAGAAATTGATGTTTACATTGAAATTGATTTTGTTTGTCCGTAAGCAATCAGATGATATTATTATTAATTGTTGTCAATCATTGATACTGAAACAAAGATATGTTGATAAATTGTTTTTTTACTCTGAAAGTTAATTAGATAATTGATTAATTAGTTAATGCTTTTTCTTTGATGGTTGAGATGATCCAGTTTGTGGGGTGGTTGGAATAAGATCTTGAAGATTGGGTAAACTTGGGAGTCCTGGAAGACCGGGAATACTGGGAATACTTGGTAATCCAGTGGGTAAAGTGATGGGTAATCCGGTTGGTAATCCATCGGGAACCATTCCGGATAAGATGTTGGTTACATTTTGGTTAATTGCTGAAGAAATGTTGGAAATTGATGAAGCAACGGAAGTTGCAGTGGGAAAATTTTCTTGAATCATCTTGGAAATTGAAGTCATGGCAGTTCGGATGGTATTGTAACCAGCGACAACTTGATTCCTGGAGACTTCACCTTGTTTAACCATAGTGGTAACAGCGTCTTGGTAAACATGGGCAACCTCACTGAGAAGACCTCGGAAAGCGACAGCGGTATTTTCACCCCATCGGTCAAAAATCTGTTGGAATCGAGTACCGAAAATGTTTTCACCGATTGAAGGTTGACTGGGTTGACTGGGTTCGGATGATGAAGATTCGGTTTCCTCTCGACTGAATAAACCATATTTCGATGGGAGTGGATAGGGTGGCCCTGAGGAAGGCATAGTGGTTGTGTTTCGAGCGATTCTTCCCATTTCAACGCCAAGATTTTCAAATAACATTCGAACGAAACGAACTTGGAGCATCATCATTCGAAAACCATCAATTAGACCTTTAACCAGGGGGGTGAGTGCGGAGAAATCATATCCTTCTGAGGTTATATCAGTTCCAGGGGTGATGTTGGATGGATCGATACTTTGAGAGAAAGCAAGACCACAAAGGAGAAGAGAAAAGACAAGAATTGTAACGAATTTCATTGTTGTTGTTAGTTAATTGTTTGTCGATTGGTGAATGATGTTCACTGAGGTAAGTTACACTTGATTGTGATGATAGAAGTTCATTTTGATTGGTGTATTTATACCAATTAATTGTTCAATTGGAACAGTTAATTTAAATAACCCTTATGGAGATTATCAATTGTTTTTTTCCCTCTGTCTTGATCATCAACTTTGTCTATGATTCCTTCATTTTTATCAATCCTTAAAGTAATTATCTTGTTACCTTCACGGTTTTAATTGATTGTATATCGTTAGCCCAAAAATCTGATTGTGAAAAAACCCATATATCTTTCACTTGTAGATGAAATTAAAAATGTAATCTCCAGTATAATCAGTGAATTTGATTATGATGATGGTAACAATTGATTTTCCGGTCTCTCCATTTTGTTTTTTGTCAATCATCTTGGTGACTTGAGGTTAATTGTTCATTTCCACCATGCAATTGACATCGGTTATTGTTTAGATTTACACTTGAAAAATATTTTTCTTATATTCAAATTAGTATTTACAGTTTGGTGTTAAAATAGAGATTTCAAAGCCAACAATCAATTGTTATATTCTGTGGTCAAACCAAAGATGCTCTTGACTAGTTCTTCTAATTTCCTGTAATTAGAAAGTTAAAACGTAAGTATAAATTTTTTTTGTAACAATTTAATGTCTCTGATTATGAAAAATCAACAGATCATTCAATCAATTTACTTGAAATTCACTAATTTTGTTCTTACTTTGATTGGATTTCACTTCCAGGGGAATAGAAAGGATTGTAAGTTGTAACATCGATATAAGATGAATAGAGATTCTTAAGTGTACTTCTGGCCTCGGTATCTCTGTTAATTAACAATTAAAGAAAAGGTGATTAAATTGTTAACAAATAAAATGGACAATTTACCAACCTAAACATGACACTGACGTTTGTTGAAACCATCAACAGAATCTTTATCCGAGTAGCAGAAAGAAGTCCAAAAATTTTGTAATTCTCACATTGATTGAGAAGGCCTGGTTATATAGAGAAAGCATAGAATAAGAATTAATTAGTCAAAATAGATCAACAATTAACTCACCTAAATATGGATCACGGTTTTGCATTTGACTTTGTCTCTCTTCAATTATATCCAATGTGGCATTCATATTGTAAAGGATATTCATACTCTCCTCGGCGGACATTTTACTCACATCATAATCATGTAGAGTTTTGATGAAAACTGGATAATTATCTGAATTAACTATGACCAGAGCTAAAACCGACATCTTAAATTGCTAAATTTTAACAGAAAAACAAACAAATTGAAACAATTACAATTAAGAAAAGAACAAAACAAAAAGTAAACAAACTCAAATCTCTCTGATTTTCTAACAGAATTGAAACTCCCTCAATAGCTAAGCAACCGAAAGAAAGAAAATTGAAAGAGAAAAAGAAAGAGAAATAAGAAAGAGATTTGGTTTCTTTCGTCCAATTTAAAGTTAATTGGTCCAATTAAAAATCGACGTCATTATGAACAATCAATTTAATCATCGAGTTTCAATAATCTACTTTTCTAACTATTCAAATCACATCAATGTTCAAAAAGAAAATCAAATTTGGAAAATGTTTTTTTTTTTGGAGAAATTGGTTCAATTGAGTTAATTTAGTTTCGATTTAAATTAGAAATTAATCAAATTGTTCTTACTTGACTGTTCTTCAGTAATTGGGTTCGAAGGTAGCGAAATCGAGAAATAATTGGATAAACTGTTGCTAAGTTATTCGACATTTTCATCTAATTGGGTTAAATTGTGTTAACCATTAAGACAGAGGGGATTGTTGATTGTTGTTTAAAAGTGATTTATTTACATTTAATTATTCTAGGATTATATAAATGTGATGAGATAGATAATGTGGTATCATTTGGTGTTGTGTATTCATTTTCTGTGAATACAGAGACACAGTTAAATCACAAAATGGTCAGAAAATAATAATTGGATTCTAAATTGGGCCGTCGTGTTTCAAAATTTACGTGATTAAAGCAAGTTTTAATTCCAGATTTCTTGCATTTAATTTGACAAGTAAATTGTTTGCTTTGACATTAACAAAAATAACAAGTAAACTCCAATTTTCATTCAAGTTTAACATAAAGTGTGAAATCGTTTCCATCCAAATATATTGGTGAGTAAATTTAAGCAGTTTTAGCACGTATAGCAGCTCTTTTGCCTGTAACGGCTTGGAAACCACTTTTAATTGATGTAACTGATCGTCTACTTCCGCAAGTTTCACATTGAAGGAAAAATAATCTAGTGTCTTTTTGTAAGACGGTATCAGGTGATCTACATGTTTGACAAGCAACATATTCCTCTGTTGGAAAATAAAAGAGAAATTAGAAAAATAGATCCAAAAAAGGATAAACAATATAATAAATTGTCTTGAAAAAGTAAAATTCTTACTTATATATCTCCTAAGCACATTTTCAATTTGTTTTTGTTGGAAACGACCTTTAATAATCAATTGATTGTTCGCATCGACAGATCCACTGGTTCCTAATTCAGCTAATAAGAAAGCTTGAAGATGTTTTGGTTGACGGTGTAAACTATTGAAAGAGAAAAGGAAACAAAAAGAGAGTTAATATAAATGCACAAGAAAAAAAAGTGATGAAATTACGATAATGAGTTTCAATATTTCGAATGGGCAAACAAATGAAATAACTATAAGCAAGTTGAGAAAACCTTTAGGTACTAATTAATTATGCAAAATGAATGGGGGGATGAGATGCTATAACATTCGACTAATAAGAGACTCTAAATAGATTAGTTGTGTTGGCATAATCATAATGATCAACTTACGATTTACAAATATCCAGGAAATTGGCAAAAGAAGTCTTCTTAGTACCCACTCTTAATATTTGAGGAGGCCTCATGACAAGTCTTTTCTTTTCTCCGGAAATAATGTCAGGATTTTTCTCCTTGATAATGTAAAAAGCTCTAGCTAATAGCTCTTCATATAGATAATCACGATCTGTATTGGCCCAAGAAGCGTCAACCGAAGCAGTGATACCAACAGCATCTCGAGCCGAATTTTCTTCAATATAAACCCCAGGTTCATCTTTATCACCCTGATCACCATCGTTTAATAAATCATCGTCCACAAATTTAATCTTTTTAGGTTTGGTTTTAGGAAGATTCAATTCAAAATCATCATCTTCATCGACAGCCTCAGTATCAACACCTTCACCACCACCACCACCACCGGTAACGATTCCTGAATCATTTGAAACAACCTGTTCACCAGAACCTTCACCATCACCAATCACTGCTGAAGATGAAGAATAAGTCTTTTCAAAATCATCGATATTGAAAGCTTTTTTTTTAGATTTCTTTTTCTTTTTGCTCAAAGAAAATTCATCTAGATCATCAATCAAAGATTCCGGAATCTCTTCCACTTTAACGTTTTCACCCATAGTTTACAAATAAATTAATTCCTTAATAAAAGTGAAAAAATGATTAACAATTCACAGATAAATACAAACTATCTCATCAATAAGACAACTGATTTTTTCCTCTCTCTCTCTCCGCATCCGTTTCCTTGATGTTTCCATGGTTACGAGTAAACATACAGAGCAAAGCTTTCGAACGCGCCAAATTTGAATTCCATTTACAAATGAATTTTTTGTTGTTCCAAATTGGAAACAATTAACTAATCATTTCTGTTAAAATTCTAAATTTTTTAGCTTCCATTTTCTATAATTAACTTTTCAAATTTGATTTCCTCTGCTCAATTCGAATATTTAAATCGTTAAACCTTTTCGATTAGCATTTTTTCCTCATTAATTGTTTAGTTCGATATTTGAATTATTATTGATTCACTCAATTAATTTGATTACTTAGAGTAATAATATCAAGTTAATTGTTGTAATTGTTTCTCGATAACAGGAAAATAAAGGTAAACACATGGCCTTTTTTGGCAAGCCTAATGTATTTTAGACAATTATTTGGTTATTTTAATTACTGTCGATTATTAATTAACCTTTAAATTGTTTCTTTCGTTGTTGTTGTTGTTGTATTTTCCTAAGAAAAACAATTAACATTTTCAATGAGACATTAAATTGTTACATTAATACAAAAGTAAATTAATTGTATTCTAATCGTTTATTTAATTTTGACATATTTTGATCAATTATCATTTCAGGAAAACGTTCAACGGACAATCAAAAAGGTCAACAATCAATTTCCAAATGATTGAATGTTAATGGAAAATTAAATTGATAATATTGATCAGAAATAATAATCTTCTAAATGGTCAACAATTAACATAAGTAAAAAAAACAAATTTTCTCCTAAATCATCACCAATCAAGAGAGTAAATCTAAATATCAAACTCACAATTAGATTGTTCTTAATTTAATTATCTTAATAACTATTTAACTTTGACCCTCATCCAGATCAGGCACGTTTCCGTTAATTTATAAGTTACAATTAACTTAAATGTCACAATCTAATTTGATTAATTCATTGATTGTAAACCACGTAGCCATTTCTAATCCAATTGTTATACACCTTCAACAATAAGATTACAATTAAATGGATACAATAAGAAAAATGATAAAATATCACAACAAATAACAATCCAATTACTATTATTACTTTTCCGAGTCAACTAATAGTAATTTAATATCGATTGCAATCAACTATTTAAAGTAAAAAAAAAGTACGAAAGGTGATCAAATCAACTATTATATGGTACAAGGAATCATAATAAATATACACTTAAAATAGATTAGATCATCTAATTGACCAAAGAAAAAAAGTTCTAAGTGTTAATAATGGACAATACAAATTCATCGAACATAGAGAAAGAAAAAAAGAGAAAAGTTCTAACAGAAAACAATTACAATTTAAATCGAACCAATTTTTTCTCCCTCTCTCTCTCTCTCTTTCTCTCTCACATAAACATTGCCCACCTTCCTCTGTCCTTGCATTCAATGGTCAGAAAGCCCACCGTCCACTTCCCACCCTCTTCGGCCGATGAAATATAAAAAACAACAACAAACACATTACCCGTTGATTGAACTTTGTCCGTGCGTTTTGTTGTTTTTTTTGTTATTCTTCAACTAAACTGTCCGACCTTCAAGTAAATCCACTCAACTAGGACCACTTAATAGTAACAATTAATTCTCATTGTGAATTGGAATAACAATCGAACCAGATCACCTTATATAAGCTCCCGGTCTCTCTCTCTCTCTCTCGAAATCCTCTCAAGCTTAACAGTCTTTTCAGTTCAAGTGACCAGACAACATTGGAAAACCTTTGACCCTCCACTTCAACGATCATAACCTTAAATTATGTAACCTCTCAACTCTCAATTAGTCTTCAAATTTCACAATCTAATGAAAAAGTTTTCCTATTCATTCATATTATTTTTGTTCTCTTTTACCATTTTCGAAATTCTTTTCTCATCTGCAAGTTTCAATTACTCATACATCATTGATGGTCAATCCAATCGGATATAAATTTTACTCTCATTAATTGCTGTTAATTTCAACTATTTGGTCAGTTATTTTCTCATCATTCAATATTAACTCTATTCTTGTTTACATTTGATTCAGTAAAACATGATGTGTACTCTGATTTCTTTAATGTATTGATCAGCCTCTTCTTCATTCATAAACTTTTAAATTGGTTTACCTACTTGTGTTTGTCTAATTGACACATCATGTTTACTGTGTTAATTAATTGCTGTTAATGAGAGAAGACAATTTAACCCATTGAATGGCCTCTAATATGAAACATGGTCACCAACATTTTCTCAACAATTTGTTTCTCCTTAATTATGTGTTATTATTGTGCTCCAATGTTTGATAATCATTTAAAAAGTAATTCACCTTTAATCAGTGACCACAGATTAAAAATTCATCATCTTTAACACAATTTTCTAGTTATTCAAATTCTAAATGTCAACAATCAAATAAAAGCCAAGAAAATGAGGTAAGATTTTCTTATAAAAGATAAAAAAAAATTCGAACATTTCAAATGTTCTATTCCTTTGGAACTGAATTAATCTCATAACTTCCTGTTGTTTTCCATATCTTTTAGAACTCAATACCTGAAGAAGTGTTGATAGGGTTGAGTCGAATTAAAAGTTTCGACCAACTAATGGACTATTTACCATTCGAATCAACTAATCAAAGTAAATCCCCAATTCTTATTTTCCAACCAGTTCAATAATAATTCATCTTAATATTTTCTCTCGACAGGTAAAAATTTTCCATTATCAAAATCCAGGAATAAACGAAAGCCTCGAAACATAATGAGTGAGTAGTTTAAATGATTCATTCTAATTGTGAAAAATTAATCATTCTCTACCCTTTTGCTCCCAACAATCATCATCGCCCCTAAAGAGAAATCTAAATCACAATGTAAGTCGATATATGAAATTTTCTTTTCGTTTTCACCTCATCTTCGAGTCTCCAATGTACTTCATTCATTTTCAATTTTTCTTTTCTCCAAGTGATGAACAAAAACTTCCTTGATAATAGAATAAAAAATGACCGATTGTGACCGTTATAGAGTGATAATGTTATGTGAATCCATCTTTAAGTAACCTATTCAATAGGAAATTGTCGTATTGAAAAGAGATAATTTAACAGAGGACAAAATGTTTAAGCCTAATGATAGTTGAAAGAATAAACTGACAAAAAGAACAAAAAATTTCCAAAACAATTAGTTGATAATTGAAAGGTTAGATGAACTTATCTTGTTCCACATCGAACGTTGGTCACTATTGCAATTGAAATGGTTCCACATTATCCCTCTCAATCAAACAACAATCAGTGACCAAAGTAAGTGATGGTCAGTTAACTGTCAAAGTGATCGAATCAATTTCCATGTTTATTGATTGTTACCTTAAATCTAGGATTAGGTCATTGAAGTTTCTTTTCTTATGAAAGAAACTTTTTCTTTTTCTTTTTTCTTGCTTCTTTTTTGAATGAAATTGAAAATTGTATCGTCAATATTATCATGATATTAACATGATTTTCCAATCAAGTATTAGATTCAAAGAAAACTCATCAAGTAATTAATTGTGATAAAGTTGATGTTCCTCATGCCGAAGATTAATATTCACGATTGAGCAAAGTTTCATAGAGGAAAATATCACCGAAATGACTGAATGATCAACCTCATCGTCTTCCCTGAAAAACAAAACTCATGATACTGTTCAACTTGCGAATCCATTGAAACGATCAGTTTCAAAGTACCGTTAGTGATCAATTTTCCCTCGTTAAAATGTTATCATTGAAAATAATGTCAACACAATTAGAGTCTTGAAAATGTCACCATGTTCATTTCTAAGGTCACAGTTTCTTTTGTAACACATTGTAAACTCCTCTGGTTCCTTTGGTTTACAAATTGATTGACATTAATTTTATTTTTCTTCTTTTTTTTGATTTAAGGGTTGGATCATTTTCCCGGAACTTGTTCACCAGAGAATCAGACTAAAGTAATCAAAGCTTCTCAAGGTAAATCTGAAATCTTTTTCCCTGGTTGCATTAAAATACCTCAATGTTCAGGATGTTGTCCAAGTGATCGTTTAACCTGTCAACCGATTAATACATCCAATATTTCAATTGAGGTAAGACTGATTAGTCTGACAATTACAAGATCGTAATTAATAATATTTTCACTTATGCTAATTGTTCACAACATAAACACTTCCCTCTCTCACTTAATATTAAGTAAACACAATCAAATTGTAAATCCAAAGTGCTACTTGTCTGTACTTAAGTTTTGTTTTGATCATATCAATTAATGATTGATACTCAAACTTATTAACCATATTAGGGTTTAATTACGTTAATTACTCTTTTAATTGTAAATTTATACTCACATTTAACTTTCTCGCTTAATCAATGAACCTTTTTGTTTACTTTATTGTAAATTGCAAGTTAATGAGAATCCTTTTGTACTATTAGCCGGTTTATTTGATTCTCTTGTGATTTACTAATTGTTTGTTTTTCTTTCTTCCGATTCATTGAAATTAATTTGATTGACTTGGTGTTTTTTTAAATTCTATTCTTAGGTGATGGTTCTTCGATATATACCTCATTCTCGTCAATTTAAATACGCTGGAAGGCAACGATTTACTTTCGAGGGTCACAATCAATGTGAATGTAAATGTATCCAAAAGGAAACCGATTGTACGTTCGGTCAATTGTACAAAAAGGAGGAATGTCGATGTGTTTGTCGCGATCTATCAAATTTGTCCGAATGTACCTCCAATTCAGCCAAATATTGGGATTCGTCGTCGTGCTCATGTAAATGTCTCCATCATCACAAATGTTCATCTGGATTACATTTCAACGAGAAAACTTGTAGGTTGGTAACGAGAAGTTTTATCGACATTTAATTACAACGTCTTTTGATTGACACATCAATTGAATTTAATCTTTATCCGTTTTCCTGTTAAACACAATTGAAATTAACTTGATTTGTTTTTCTTGCCTTCCTCTAGTTGTGATACTAATTATTACAATGGTTCAAAGTTTTATCAATTTGGATCAACTAATATTCATAATCAATTGATGGATCAAGTTAACAGTTTGAATAACAGTAAAAAAAACGCTCCATCACCAACGACAACGCAATTGGATTCTTCTGATGGTTTTAATTTACTCTCTGGAAATAATCAAGATGAAGAATTTAATGAAATGGATAAACTACATCGATCATTGGGTTATCAAGGAATCAATCCTTCTTCGTCAACTGTACCATAATCATCTTAATTAAAAGTATAAATGATTCGTTTTTGGCAAGAATAACAGTTAAATTGGTAACAAAAGGCATCTCTCATAAGGAAAGACAAATTAATTCAATCAGATTAACAATCTATTCAATTTAGTTTACACTATTCAGCTTATGGGATAAGATCAATTGTTCACTGTGATATCTGTTTCATGATAATTATTCAAATGGATTACAATTAGTTAGCAAACTGATGGTAATAATTTACATGGTGACGGAGCTTTTTCAGTCTCATTCGCATTCAATGAGGAAAATATTGACAAATTATCAATAAAAAATGTCACAAATTATGATCAATTACTTGAAATAGTTTGTTGATTAGCTGATCACTTGTTTTCCTGATCTAATTTGATGTTAACAAAGTAAAGATTGAGGACACAGAGACACAAACATGATGGAAATGAGAAGACAATGTGATAATTGAAAGAGATGAGCTTTGTTTTAATGATCTTATTAATTGATGACTTGATGAAATGATGAGAAAAGTGATTATGTGCGTGAGGTGGAGAGTGTGTTGATGTGTAGGTGGTTGAAGAGATGATGATCATGATGATGATGAGACTTTATGGTTATTACATGAAGGTTTAGATGAATTTTGGTGAGTGTTGAATTAATCTCTTTTTCCCATTTACAATGTTTTCCTTTATTTTGTTGTTGTTGTTGTTGTTGATTTTCCATCTCATTTAAACTGAGATTTCGTAATTCATTTCGTATTGACTTTGTCTTGAATCATCGGCAACATTTTTGGCTGGACTTACAACGGGTCTTGTCGAGGCTCCGACTCTCTCCAATTTATTAGACATTTCCAAGGCTTTTACAAAACTGATCGGCCTTTTGGCAAAATGTGGTTGATTAGTAGTGTTATTAGATGAATTGGCAGCACTATTGCTACTACTGTTAATTGTTGTTGGTGTTGAATTATTCACATCAAAGCTGCCATTTGGTGTGGTGGTGGTTATGGTTGTCTCATGGATTGAACTTGAATCAATTGATGTTGAGTTAAAATTTTTCAACTCAGTTTCTGAAACAAATTTTTGATTACAATCAGTGTCCAATTTTTTAGTAGTTAAACTTTCTGGTGAATAATAAATAATCAATCCTCCGGTTTGTGAATTATTTAAAGAGGCATCTCTTAAACAGGGTGAAAATGATTGAGGTGAAATTTGAGTTACAGGGGAGCTTTTGGCAGGAGACTTGGCGTAAAGTAGTTTATTTGCTTCATCAACATAGACTTGCATTGATTTATCGTATCTACTTGTACCATGTAACGAATTGTAACCATTATTAGATGTATTGGAAGGTTCTCTTCTCTTTTTCTTCGGCTGGGCTTGATAACGTGTGTGAACAGGTCCACATAATATATTACAATAATTAGAAAGGCAGCCATTGGAAAAAGGGTTAAAGCCACTTTGAAATTTTCCTGTGACTTGTTCATTGGTTGTTCTACCACGAGCAACCAAGATTATATGGAACCCGGTTAATCCGATTATTGGTATAATGAGAAGTATAATTACACCACTAATAACAAAAGCTATTATTGAATCACGTTCACGTAGGGCAACTTTATGATCAAGTAGGTAAAGAATACACCAGATGAGAATTGTTATCATATGGATACTGAGAAAAATTAGGAAGAAAAAAAAATGCCGATAATTACGTCGACCAATACAATTGTTTACCCATGGACAGTGATGGTCAAATGTTTCAACACAATTATTACAAACACTACAATGAGAACAACGAGGTGGCCGATAAAATTGACAGGTACAACACCATTTCATACGAATATTTAAACCATTTATATCAACCGATTTAAATAGGGGAGCTCGTAGATCATCATCCTCATCTGGACTAGCTTTAGGTATAATACCTGGATCCATAAAGGTGGCATAAGAAAAATTAGTAATCACAAAAAGGGATATAATTGCTTGGACAATTGTTATTGAGATTGAATATGTATTTTGAAGATATTGACATGGAAATATGAAAAACAGGGTAGTACAGGTAAGAAGTAAAAGCCAAGCTGATATTGCAGGAACTAGACGCTTCTTTGACTTGCATCCTGCCATTACCACCACACCACCACACTATCACTTATGAGAAGAGAAGAAAAAAAAACGGAGAAAAAGAATAGAATAAAATAAAATAAAATAAAATAAAAACAATTCTCCAAAAACCCAACCAACCCAACCAATAGAAAATCACAAATCACTTTAATTTAGAAAAACATGAGAACATTAATTGTTGTAAACAACTGATACAATTGTAACACTGAAGCAAAAACCAAAAGATTAATAATAATTTAAATAATTTAAGGTCGATCAAGGTTAATTAACCGAATTAATCAAAAACAATTCATAATCAAAAGTGTAAACATCATTTACTTTTTCAAATTTTCTTTGATGAAATTTTTTGGAAGCTTAAGTTATACAAGTTTCGAAACCAGCGCCATCTAGTTTTTTAGAAAAGAACAAAAATTTTCTCTGTTTTTTTTTGCTTCTTTTAAGTGAACAGAAATGATTTGTTTTTATTTTGTCTTTTCCATTGATTAATTAATTTGATTGTTGGTGTCTTTTAGAAATTAAATTTTTATCAAAATGTGTTTAATAACCTTTTCTTTTTAACTTTTAAATCATATTCTTGCGTGGAAATTGTTTAATTAATCATGAGATTAAACAGAATACAATCTTACAACAATTCGTCATCATTTGATATCTCTTGTATTCCAAGGTTGATTTATAAACAAAGTGGATCTCAATATAATCTAATTAATACAAGAACCTTGGTTAATTTTGATCCCGTTTTTGTTTTACCAAAATTTTTATTACAATCATATTCTCAGTCTCCATCTTTATCATCATTATTACCTGATTATTATAAATTGTCACCATCATCATCATCGTCAACCGTAACACCTTTATTGTCACCTTTAAAATTTATTGATTACCATTTAAAATGGCTCCAATGGATCTATTTAACAAGCATCGTACAAGAAGCATTGAACCTGTTAGATATCATTCATCATCATCAAAATTGTACAACAATGACTGGTTTAATTTACAAAATGATGGAAAAATGAGACAAATGAGACTCGAGAATCACAAGTATTGGTTAAACCATTTGATAGTCACCAAGATAATTCATCATCATCATCATCATCATCGTTGTCGTCATCGTCAAACAAAATTTCCCTTGAATGGTTACCAGTTGAAATAATCCATCGTATCCTTACATATTGTAATAGCCAAACACTTTTGGGTAAATTGGGATTCGAAGATGAGAAATTCTGAGAGTAAACAATTTACTTTCAGAAATTAATTTCTCTACAATATTTATTCATTCATATACTCTGAATTTTTCGTATCTGATACATTGTCTTTTCTTTTCATTTTTTTTTTCTTTAGCTTTGTCTGGTACCTGCAGTAGATTATATTCTCTAGTCAATGATGATTACGTTTGGCGATTGAAAGCTCAACACGCACTGGCTACTAATTGTCAATCTAATAAATTCTCATCAAAGTCAATTGTTGATCTTACCAATTTGAATAAATGTGCAATTGAATCTCGCTGGAAAAAGGGTATTTTCCAAGAAACAATTCTCATTCAAAACAAGAAACCGTAAGTCATTTAATCAACTATTTAAACATCTATCATAACCACCAATTAACCATAATCATTAATTACTCTCTTATGATGATGATGATGATGATGATAATTATCTATATATTCAGTATTTATTATAATCAATTGTTGACAATCTAACCAGGTTTCCATTTTCTCTTTCAATTCCATTTCCTTTTTATCTTACAAACTCCATTTATCTTTATTCTATATCTTTTCTAATACTATTTTCTAAAGGAAATGATTATAATTATTATATTGGCAAATTACAAGAAGTTGATTGTCTGACTGACAATTTAAAACGAAGTGACAATTAATATACAATCAGTTGAACATCATTTTCTATTCAATTTTATATCTAAATTGCGTTTTTTTTGTGTGTTAAACTAATACATTAACTCTCCTTCTATTTGATTGTTTGCTATTAAATAACAAACAAGTCGATTGTAATTAATTACCTTTAACCAGAAATTAAGGTAATAAACCATTAATTAATTTTAATGTCCAGCTAATTAAAATGCGTGAGCACTCATAATCAACGCTGACAATCAATATTAATGGTGACCTTTCAGTTTAATTGAATTGATTTACTTTGATTAATATTATTATTTGATTATCAAATTAATCTGAGATGAAAATTTGTAAACTTTGTTTACAATAAATATGTTTGATTAATACTTTGATTGTGTTAATCACAATTACAGTAAAGTTTTATATAATTATTTTGATTGTAAGGGATGTTAATTTACTCACCGTAATCTAATTAGCCATTCAACTTTTTTTCAAACAAATTAAATTGTGACATTTACAATTTCACCTCATTCTCATAAAAATTAAATGATTATGTTAATCAATTTACATAATTTGTAGTTTTTACATAAGAAAATCAATAAATTGTTAACCAGCAATTTAATAGCAAATGATTTTGAGCCAATATTTATTATATAAATCAAAGATTAACATTAAAAATTTGATTATTATGGTACAATTATTACAATTAAGAGTTAATTTCTTTGTGAGTATGTACTGTCAATATAATAGTGTAATTAATCAATTGAAAGATGAACGAGTAACAAAAAAATCAGGAAAATGTTATTTCTTAATTGTTGAAAAATTAACCAATTTAACTTGATCACAATTAAGAATTTCATTTTTTATCAGCTTCAGATGTAATTGGTGTATAATATTCAGAAAATGATTTAACAACAGTAGCTCTGTATTTATAAAAGGGAGAGAAATTAAATTAATTATCAAGATTATAATGATAAACAATTAACTGATCAAGTTAGTAAAAATTTTTGTCACAATTAACCTTAACCAATGATTTAAATCCTTGATTGTCAAGGTTTTGTATGTTCACATTGTTTGGTGATCTGATTTTTACAAATCAAATCTCGGACATGGACATGGTGTAAATCTCAAAGCAATCAACCAGATCAGTTAATCAGTAATTAGTTGATTGTTGTAAGAATTAATCAATGAATGTAATAATATTTGTACTATAAAAATTAAACATTTACATGAACTAATCTTACAATTGCCAAAATGGTTCAAGTGCAAAGTTTTACTGTTTTGTAAACATCTAAATTGTTAGCCAATTTGATGACTAATTATTGACCTAATTACTTTGGTTAATTAATTACTTACATGAAACTAATTCCACCAGAACCTTTTTCAGGGGGAATCCAAAGGAGAGTCGCTGATTTTTTCCGCTTATTATCACCATGAGTTATACCTGAACAAGCATCGATTGTGTTGGTTCCTGGAACAATTAAGTTAAACCATCAAATTAATTTATTTTTAGAAAAGTGATTTAAATCATTTGCACAAATCGCCTTTTGATTAGAATTGATTTGCCTTCCATATTGATACATTTGAAAAGTAATCATTGCGGATTATTTAATTGCTATTGAAACAATCAGACAAAATAATCACTTTCAAATGGTTAATATGATTTCTTAAGCTAATTAGTTGATAATGATAATCATATTGTAATCATAATCTTCCCACTTGATCACAATCAATGATCAATATGTATTATTATTGTTTCTAAATTGTAATCAGTTTGGGGTTACAATTAACCATTATGATTAGTTGATCGCTATTAAGTTCATATGCTTAAAGCTATACTAATGTTTTCATGTACTTTAAATACTGATTGTGATTTTGTTTAACTATTAATTATTTTCCTAATCATCGTCATGATCAAGTTATTGATTTGAACCCTTGATTTTGGCTTACCTTTAGGTTTTGTGTTAATTTGCTAATTGTTGAGTTTGTTAGTGAGACAATTAAGTGAACATTACATCTACCTGTAAACTTTTTTCTTCTTCTTCTTCCTCACAATTAATTAACTAACATTCATACTCAATGATAACCCTAATTAAATGGTAATCAGTTAATTTAATATTATTCTGTTTAATTTTAAGCCTTTTAATTGTTACAATTAAAAGAAAACAAAGTGATGACCACAATAAGTTAAACGATTGACCGGAAGAAAATGACCTCAGTCGTTTAAGAGAAGTAAATTATTGTTTACTATTGTTTTCGTTAATTGTGACAATTAAATGTTAGAGAGAGAGAGAGAGAGAGAAAAGAGTTGATTAATTGTAATAATCTAAAAAACTTTTTCTTTCAAGTTTAACTTGAGAAAAGTCAATGATGATGTTCACAATGATTAGTAAACTTTTTCACTTTACTCTAAACCTAATTGTTAATTAAATTGTTCCTCTTGATTTGATTTACAGGCTTAGTAGTTTTTTAATTGTAAAACTTTTTTCCCCACTAATTGATTAACTTACCTTTTAATTGAGCCCATTTACCAACTCGCTCTCCAGTCTTAGCGTCAACTGCGATGACGAAAAAGCCTCTGAAAGGTGGACCATCGATACGAACTGTAGAGATTTATGATTGATCAGATATTTAATTAGATTGTCAAGTGCAACAATTAAGATTTGATTGTTAAAGTGAGAAAAAAAAAACAATTTGTTAATCATCATAATGATGATTCAATTAGCGTGACAGTTTAGTTGAGTGCATCAAATGATTAATTTTGATGGAATCACAAAAATCAATCGATTGAGATTAATTCTCCACATGATTAACTGGCTATTATTAAATATTAAATGACCAATTGTCATCAATTGTCAATTTAAATTGGATTAACTGTATTTTCAACTTTTTTTTCACAACTTCAATCTCCTGATTAATCAAATTAAATTTTCTTGCTGATTTATCAATCGCACACAGAGAGATACTTTTTCTAATTGTTTACATTTGTCTACTGCTCTCCATCTAAATCAATCCAATTTTGATTAAATTATCTCTCAATTCGTATGATTGTATAAAAAATAATCAATGATTACCTTTGATTCCCTGGTCAGTTGATGAGGAATATTCAAAGTTACCAGTGATCGCTTTCAAGGTGTAAGGTGAATTTTCCGTTATCGGGGTTGTCCCTGTGTGTCGAGGTGTTAAATTTTCACAAGCATCAGCCGGAGCACCACTGGGAAAACACGAGGATAATTTAATTATCGTTATAACAATTAACAAATGAACGAAACAATAATACGACATGACACTTAATTTTGGCATTTCCAAAGTATTATCGTTTTCGAAACACAAAATATTCAAATATAACGTTTGTTGTTTCCTTAATCACTTTCAATTTACAAATTATTTCAATTACAATTATAAAACTGATTAGACAACGACACTTAAAATTGATATAATTGAACAACAATTAAGATACACAGTGGGAATTGAGGGTCCAGGATTGATATCATCAAAACGATAACTTATTAACGTTCTTGTTTTAACGTTACCGTCAATGGTTTGTTACGGCAAATGGCCTTTCGCTTGGTTGATCTTTTGACTCTTTTCTGTACATCAGCTCCCCCCTCTCATCCATCTCACTCACCTCACTCTTGTTACCTTTTATTTTGGAGTACATTTGAAACACGATTACGGGCGTGACAAGTGATTAACATGAAAATGCGCGCGAGTTTTTTTTGTTTGTTTTCTCATTTACCATCAACAACGTGAGAAACTTGTCTTAACCTTTTACCTGAAAACCTCTTAATTAACTCATCTTGATAATCAACCTTTAATTCATTCAAATAATGTGAATGATTTATACTATTTACTGGACTTGATCACACACACACATTATATATATAACCTGGAGAGAGACTCCGGTAACTTCCGTCAAGTTAATTTTTTGTAAATGATGAACAATAAAGATTTAAACTGTATTGTTGTTATAATTCAGTTTATTATTTTGTAATTATCATGATAATTATCATGATAATGCTACTACATCCGGCTAATGATTAATTTATATCAAGTTTTATGTTCAATTAGAATTCAAAAATTATCTCAATTCTTTCATCATCATCATCATAATTAATTTAGTCAATTATGAGATTAGTTTTTCGTACAATTTGTCCGATTATTATTATTATTATTAATTATGTTTCTCTTTTCTTTTCACAATTAGATTGATTCCATGTTTATCGATTGACTCAAATAATCTATGGTTAACTCGAGGAAACACTTTGTGTAAATTTCAGCGATTTAAAGATGGCCGTATTAAGACAAAACCTACGATGAAATTGAAATGTCACCAAGAAGATATACTTAAATTTAAGGTTACCAATAATTTCATTGCCACCGGAAGTTTAGACGGAACTCTGGCCGTATGGAATAAGCATTCAGGATCTTTATTATCGACCCGGTACAAGGCTCATGCTTCTGTAATTAATTCAATTGATTGTCTTCATTCAAAATTTTTGATAACCGGATCAAAGGATCTTCACGCAAAGATATGGAAGCTTAATTATGAAGGATTTGAAGGAGATCAGAACAGTATTGGTACCGATGATGATGATGATCCAAATAACAGTCATGGTTACAGTTGTTCATTACTATTTTCACAGTCTATATTTATCGGTGATCGGGTTTTATCAGTGTCTTGTAGTGAAGATCGAGGCTGGGCAGCGATCGGGTCAGCTGGATGTACAACTAAAAGACCAATTTGGCTTTACGATTTAATGGATAATCGTTTAATCTGTTCACTTAATGATGAACATCGTCATGGGGCCGGAGTTCTGGGAATACAATGGGAAGATTATAATACTTTACTTTCCTGTGGTTATGATACACTTATCCGTTTATGGGATCTTCGATGTCCTGGTGGAAAGTGTTCACTTAAATGGGAAGATCCCCATGATTCAGCAATCTATTGTCTAGCCACTGACCATTGGGTTACTATGCTTTCGGGTACATGTCGTTATGGTGTTGTCCGTTTATGGGATAAACGGAAGGCCAAACAATGTGTCCAAATGTATTACGGTCGATGTGAAAATAGTCCAGTTTATTCACTTGATTTTGACCCTTGCTACCTTTATATCGCTCTGGACAAATCGATTAACGTGATGAACTTTCGTTCAGGATCTCAGTCCATTGTCCGCCATTAACTCAAATGCTCACCCGTCATGGACCACGAAACAAAACTATAACAAATCCTCCTTTAGTTTGCAAAGAAACAAAATCTAAATTGTTAAAATCTCTGTATTTTATTTTAATCCAAAATTAGAGACAATTTATTTCACCGGGAAGCCAAAAAACAACAATTCAAATCAACTAATTCTGTTAATTCCTTTGTTTAAATTGTAATTTCCCTCAATTCAATCCAAAAACAATTAATACACATCATGTTTGTGTATCAATTTAAGTATTTAAATCAATGAGAAATTACAACTCTCTTAATCGTTGAATGTAAGAAATTAGGGAAACAATTTAATCCCAATATCATTTTAATTGTTATTTTCATGATAACTGAAACATATTTAATCAACAATTAAACAACAATTTTCTGTTTCACATACACACACACACACACACACCTTTACCTGCTGTTCCAAGTGTGTATTCACAATCAATTAACTATTTAATAAAAAGAAATATATATAACAATTAACATGGAAAAGTCTAATTGAATTAATCAAGTTGACTAATTAACTAACAAACAAACAGAAAGAAATGAAAAACCTTGGCTATGAACACATAAGTATATTCACAAATTAACTGAATAAAGTTAAATCATGGTAACAATTATATAAGTTCAAGTTACACTCAAGTTAATTGTTACAACGAAAAATTAATTTTAACCTAAAATTTCAAAGAATTAAAAATAACAAAGTTTAATTAGAATAACAAAGTTAAGGTTGGAAGGAAATTCAATTGAAAAGAACCAAGAATAACATCATACTAATATTACCATAGACTCACTCGATCTCTCTCTCTCTCTCTCTCTCTCTCTCTCTTCCATTTTCTTGCTAATTTTTTGTCATCCTCATCATCATCATTAGTATTATCATCATCTTAAGAAATAAAGAAACAATTAACTCATCCCAATTTAACCAGATTCTAGCATCCACCTCAACTAAACACTCACTTTTAAACCTTAATCAACAAAAATAGGAGTCGAGATGATAATGATGATGAAGATGATGAGATAGTGAGCTATGCTTTTAAATGGCAACCTCTCACTCTTATCATCCCTATCATCATCTTCCTCTCCTCCTTCATATACTACAATGGAGTTAGTATATTCATTTACCCACCGATCATCATCATCATCACTTTTCATTTAATTTTCTTCATATTTGAAGGTTTGGTTTCTCTTTTTTTTCTGTGTTTATTTTAATCATTTTGTTTGATTGTTCATTAATTTTCAGTTCTAATTGTTCATAATCATCATGGTTAATTTACGAATTGAAAGTACAATTATCAGGGAATTTCTTGCTGAACTTCTCGGAACTTTTGTTCTAACGGTAAGTTAATATTTTCCTAATTTAATTCTATCGTTGGAAGTTAATTACAATCATCTCATGTTCATTTCTCTAATTTTTTTTCCTCTTGTAATGATTAACTTAATTGTCGTGTATTGCTTTGATTTCTAATTTGATTAGAATTGATTTTCTGATTATAATCGATATTCAAATCACTTTCTGATCGGTCAAAATCAATTAGATTGACAATTTAAATGAAGTAATTTAATATTCTTATGATTATCATAGATTGTTACAATTAGCAATCTATTTTTATATAACAGTTTAAATGTTAATCTAATTCAATCAAAACTATCAGGTAAATAAATCAGATTAATCAGTGAATTGTTTTAATATTAATCATTTGGCTGATCATTTCTCTGAATAAAATTGTCTAATCAACATTTGATCATCAACAATTTTGATTGTTGTGATTATCCTTTACAATAGTTTCCGCAATTACATGTAACAATTAAAACACAATCAAATCAAGTCTCAAACGATTGATTAAAACGAGATCAATTGTTGGAAACAAAAAAAAAGTTTCCAGATTTTTGATTAATTAACACAATCAGTCAATTATTTATATAAATATAAAGCAATTTAATAACAAATTTGTCTGATCAATAAACTAAATTGACAACAATTAAACTGATTGACGCATAGACTAAAAAAAAATCACTTGATCTTGAGAGTTGATTAAAAAATCAAGAATCTAAATGAAAATCTATTGTTAATTGCAATTAAAGTCAATCGATTTTGAGATAATTAAAATACTAGAACAGATTAAAATTAAGACGTAAAGTTAATTATGGATTAAAATCCAATGAGAGTTAATAATAAATCAATCAAGTTGATTAACTTATAGAAAAGTGTATTAGATGAATTGATTTTTTTTTCTTTCTCGTGTTGATTGAAATTTAATTAACTTAATTGACAATGAGTCTTTTATGTAATCCAAAGCTAAGATAATCTCAGTTACTAATCTGAAGATTAAGGTGATCCCAAAGAAGGCAAAGCTTATTGAATAATTGAATTTTTGGCAAGAAACCAAAAGAGCGGGAAAAGTTAACACTTGGATTGAATTAATTGATTAGAATCATTTGATTAGCATGATCATTAACCTTCATCCCAGTAATATGAATTGAGTTTGTTTCTGATGATAATTTATTGATTGTCTTGTCTTTAATCATCTCATCTCATATTTTCAATAGACGATTGGATGTTCCGTCAATGCGTCAACAACAGTGTCCAAAAGCGGAGCGGTAACCGGAGCCATCGGCCCTTGGGGCTGGGGTCTTGCCTTGACTGCAGCTATTTATGTATGTGGAGGTGTCTCAGGTAATTAATTAACTGTAATGATTAATTAACAGTCAAAAAAATTGTCAAAATGTGAAAATGTCATAAAACCAGGAATTGGAAATAGATCAAGAAAATCAACTGATCGTCAATCAATTGCAAGTGTTGATTTACAAATGATACAATTAACCTTTTTGTTTCCACCAAAGTTAAACTTTAATCTTTAATCAATCAATTGATCTCAATAGGTGGACATGTTAATCCAGCAGTTACTTTGGGAATGGCTGCAATCGGTAAATTGTCCTGGTTAAAAGTACCTTATTATTTTGCCGCTCAATACATTGGTGCTTTCTTTGGTGCTCTAATAACTTACCTGGTCTATTCTGATGCAATTAAAGCTCATTTCGGTGACACACTACAAACACTAGGACCTAATGGGACAGCAGGTATTTTCGGCACTCTACCTAATGAGAACGTGTCCATTGGTACCTGTTTCCTTGATCAGGTAAGGTCACATTACGATTAGATTGTATTATTCAATGATTAATCGAAATGCTTATTGATTGGTTGATCAGGTTGTTTGTGTTGGATTTTTCCTCCTATTGATCCAAGCGATTACCGATGATCGTAACATGGCCTGTCCAAAGGGTCTAATCCCGTTGGCCATTGGTGTTGCCGATTTGACCCTGATGGCTTTTGCTTTCGGCTACAATTGTGGTGCTCCAGTTAATCCAGCTCGTGATTTAGGTCCTAGAATTTTATCTTCATTCGTTGGCTATGGAAGTGAAGTTTTCTCGTAAGTTTTAATTTTCTATCCAATTTTAACCTAATCATTATTGTCTATTGAATGATTATCGGAAAAAAATAGAGAGCAAGTCAATTAATAGACAACAATTTAGGTTAAATTGTGTTCACTGCACAAACTGATTAAAAGATTCTCATCAATCGTTAATACAATTTACTTCTGATTTTGATTTCTTCCTGATTATTTTCACCATTGATTATTAATCATTAATTATATTCCAACATTTAATTTACTTCCTTTTTTTTGCAACCTCTTGAGATGATAATTGTGATGGTTAATTGCTTAGGCTTTCAGTTAATTACAAATCAAACTTACTTGATATTAACCTTGTAATATAATATTTGGGATAACAATTAATTAATTTTTCTGACTGTATATCTTTTTTTTTCATCGTCGATATTAATTATTGACCTGATTAACAATTAGCGTTCAAGATTAAAACAATTAAGACAACGATTATCACCAACCAAGACCTAGATAATTTATTTAATCACTATTAAGAATGAAAAACTGATTCTTTGATTGCAATTAATTTATTTAACTAATATTTACCTGAAATTAACACCTAACAATTAGCCTAAGAATTGACTATGATCACAATCAATGGTATAATTATTATTTAATTGCAATTAACAGATTAGTCTCTCTGATCTTATAATTGTGAAATAATTAACAACTAATAAAGTAAGTGTTATGATTAAGTTTCTTAATCATGAGAGGTAAACATTATTAACAATTAATCAATCAACTTACTAAACAGCAATAATAATCAGCTAATATACTTAATAACTTAGGTTAATTTTAATTATTACACATCATTATTTCCTGAAGTGTCAACAATCAAACCTGTCAATCAAAAAACAAACTTCTCAATATTAATTACCATGAGTCTAATCACTCACCACTCATGATTAACTGATCTTTATAATTACTGAATTAGTCTAATTGAATAACCAAAGTGTTCACCAATATTTAATCACTTATAATTATTATCACTGTTCCGTTAGGATCTAATTGCAGAAAAATTTTAGTTGTAATAATTTTTTTTCCTTCTCCAAACAATTAACAGAGTTCGTAGTTATAATTACTTCTGGGTTCCAATTGTCGCTACTCATATTGGCGGAATCATCGGCTCTTGGGTCTATGTCCTGTTCATTAGTCTCCATTGGCCGATCCAATCTTACGACCTCGAAAATGAACTTCAGGTCAATCCTGGTCGAAAATGATTTTGGTCGATTTTCTAATTGCACTAATTAAACTAATCAAACTTTTCTCTTGTCCCCTTCTCTTTGTACAATCGACAATAAACAAATTGTTTCCCATTTTTTTTGTTTCTCTCTTACAATTGATTATTGATTGTTCAGTTAATCAATCATTTGGAAACTCAACATTCATGTAAAACTTTATAATCTAAAAGAAAAATCAATTAAATGAATTGAATGTTGATGAAAATATTTTCGTTTTCTAATTTCCATAAGTAATTAAATGAATTAATCAAGTGATTGATTAGAGTATTTTTTTTTAATTCGATTAACAAAAATTAAACTTGATTAGATTTTTTTTTCTCGATTATTTTGATTTTCGCGCGTTTCCAATTTTTTCATTCTCAGACTTTTGATAAACCAAAACAAATGGAAACAAACATATGATAACTGATTGGGTTTTCTTAATTTTCTCCTCGTTAATTATGATTAAATTAAATTTTCTATTTTAATTTATGTTAACTAGTCCTTTTTAACCTCTCAATATCCTGTGATTATCTAAATTGTGGTTAATCTTAAGAAACTGATGATTGCTGCTGATCAAATCAACTCATCTGTTGACGGATCTCTTGACAATGACGTAAGTCAATTAATTAGACAATTAGGTTTACAATTAACATTTGGATTTATTTAAATTTTTATTTTTATTGTTTTCTTATTCATTGTTTGTTTCATTTATCCAGCTTGGTTATCTTGACCATTCCTCTACCTCACAAGTAACTCAATCTCCAAGTCGGAGTATCATTAGTCAGGTAAGTTGAAAATCAATTGTTTCTGTTGCTTAATTTGTTACAGTTAATGGTTGTAATTGTCATTGTAATGTCCTTTTCAATTGTTATTTTTTTCTGTTAACTAATTTTTAGGATAGTAATCTACCCCCTGATGATATTATTGACATTCAAAATGGTAACTCTGGACAGGATACAGACACGGATAGTGAAACTGTCAAGGATCTAGATGATTGTTCAAATAATAAAGGGAAAGGTGAAAATCTTGACCAAGATGACACCATTAAAGTGACCACTCTAAGGTCAATATCGTCACAATTAAGAGCTGCTTACGTTCAAAAAACTGATGCTGGTGTAGCGACATGTTTAACAGTTAGTCAAGTTTATATTGCCGTTGGAACAGCTCATGGTGTCGTTTTCTGTTTCGGTAAAATTGACAATTTAATCAATGATCATTGATAAGAAGACTAATTATCTTATTCAATTTACTTTATCAACCTACAGATAAACAACAAGTGATGAGATGGTGTTTACGTAAAGAAGGTCTAACCGATTCTGTCACCAGTATTGCGATTCGTTATGATTCAACCCGATTAGTTACCGGCTATTCAAAAGGATCTCTTGGACTCTGGAGTCTCGAAAACGGTCAAATCATCTCGTTATTTTCGGGTCAAGATGTCAATTATGCGACACCGCTACTTCTTAAGGTTCCGATAACTTTCCAGTTAACAATTATACGTCGTTTTCTTCAATTCATTTTCGGTTATTTTCTCATTCAATTTTTATATTCCAATTCTGATTCTTCCTTTAGTTCACCTCAGAACCTGATTTGATGGTTTTCAGTAATACTGGAGGTTCAGTTTTCCAGGTATGGGTTCGAAAAAGGTCCAAATCACTTGAACCAATTTGCATTTTCTCTGGAAGGTATTACTGATTCAGTTCGATATATTCTGTTTATCTCTCTTTTATTCTAATGTAGAAAATTTTCTTTTTCGTTTCTACAGTCGAGGAGAAGTTCTTCATTTCGATACACTGACCATTCCAACGAGCCTTCAACATCGATTCTCTTTCCTTAACAATCTCTGTCTCATCTCATTAGCGACTGTCACCAAAATCATCGTCATCTCACTTTTACCCTCACCGAATGTGCATTTCTATCATCCTCTTGAGGTCTGATCTCAAACAATTAATTGATTATCAGTTTAGATTTTAATTCTTTTTTTTCATATTTCCCATTTTCTATCAGGCTGATCCTAAATCTCCTCCAATAATAAATTGGAAATTTGTCTCTATTCAAACTAACACCAATGATCGAGTTCTAGATCCCGTTCTAGCTTTCGGAAGAGGTCAAATTTTCAGCATCTATCAGGTTAATTTTTACTCATCCATCATCTGTAATCATCTTTTTTTTGCTCTAATTATCACAATTAACTTTTCTTTAGGTTTCTGTGAAAAATGGACGCGAATTATCATTCATTTTTTTACGTCGATTTAATTTAAGTTACACTTTAATCAACATGTTTTGGTTTACATCGAAAATAATTGCAACTCTGGATAAATATTTTCGTCTTCATGTGATTGACATTAAATCGGGAAATGAGATTAGTAATATTGACATAAGTCCAGTTGATTTAACCTTTTCTACTCAATTTTTTACTGGTTTTCACATCGATGGACAGGTCAGTGGGGCCATGGCCGCTGCTGGTACTCAAGCTTGTTACAATTCAACGATAGTCACCTCATCTAATTCATCATTATCACACATCTCAGTTAATCAATTGTTATTACTTGGTCGTGAATTAATGGTCATGTACTCATTACGTCCATGGGATAGCAGAATCGATTGGTTTATTTCAGAGGAAAATTATTCTCAAGCCTTGAATTTATCTTTATCCATTTACAAGGGTGAAGCTGAATCAATCATCGGTTTAATTGGATCTCGTAATGAACGGAAATCAACCATAGCAGATAAAATCATCTCACTTATCGACGAGTATTTAAATTATCTAATCAATCCATCATTACCTTTTAATTATACCATTCCAATCGGATATAAGTCATTATCATCATCCATTTCATCAACCATTCAAGCAGCTCTTTCAATTGATAGACCAAATATCTTATGGGAAATAATTTATGAAAGATGTAAACACAATACAGTAACTAGTCAAATCTATCTTGATTCATTGAAAGGCCACATAATCAAAGGATCATTGAATTCAATTCCACCGGTGATAGCTAAAGATTTGGTCAACTTATATGAGAAGAGGAAAAGTTTCAATTCCCTTGAATCATTAATAATTTGCCTTAAAATTGATTGTCTTGATATTCACCAAGTAACAACAATTTGCCGTAGTCATAATCTACACCGAGGATTAATTTACATCTACAATGAAGCATTCAATGATTATACTACACCATTGGAATTGTTGTTAAAACTAATTTCATCTAAATTGTTGAACAATGAAATTTTAACCAAAGATGATATCGATCTGGGTAATACGATTTTACTTTATATCAGTTGCTGTTTAACTGGACGAAAGTTTCATGGTGGTTCGGATATTCCTGAAAGTTTATCTACTCAAGTTCGACAGGAAACAATTAAACTTCTCATACGATTTAAAAATCCACCGGATTCAGATAATCATGATAACGGAATTTTGGATTGTACATTTTATCCTAATCTCAAAGCTTTACTCCTTTTCGATGGTAAAGATTTTCTCAATGTTCTAGCCTTGGCCATGGACAAAGATGAATTCGATGGGTAAATTTTGTCTTCTATCTCTCTAATTGTGTTAATTATTTACAATTATATAATTTCTCTTGCAACAGCGTTGAAGGATTAACCTTAACCGAGGTTTTAATTCATGTGATGATGGAAAGTTGTGGATTTACTTCAACTCAAATCGCTTCATTGTTCATCTTCTTGGCAAGAATGATAGCCAAGCCGAGAAGTTACATTAAAATGAGCGATGAATTAGTTAACCAGGTAAAATTGTTATTCTAAATTGTTGCTAACTTTAATTGTGTAAAACTTTTAATCAATTGATTTTCTTTCCTCCCAATTAGATTGTTGAATCTTTAACAGAGACTTCGGATCAAAGTGATATTGAAGAGCGTCAACAAGCGTTAATGCAATTAGTTACTTCGGATAAAGTTAATTCTCTTATGATTGATCGTATTTTAATTTCCGCTGAAAAGGCTAAATTGTTAGTTTAATTTTCAATCGATTTGAAGAAGACAAATTTACTAATTATTATTACATATCTTAATTGTGTAGCTTTCAAGTTTGTGAATACATTTACTGGCAACGTAAACAATATCCTCAGCTATTAACTTGCTATTTGTCTGATCAATTTTTAAAGGTAAATTGTTTGATTGTCAATTCGTTAACTTTTAATTGTTGAATAGTTTTTAATTTCTTTTCTTTCTTTTCTCATTTAGAATCAAGTGTTTACTCTTATTGAACGGGTTATGTGTTTAAACGAGGAAAAGATTCAATTCTTAAAATGTATTTGGAATAATATTGGAAAATTGATCGAGATTAATTCAAGTTTGTCGACAAAATTACTTTTAGATTATTTCATTCCAACAAATGATTTAGAAAATCTTCTTAATTCGCTTGAATCAAAGCCGCTCGATCTAATGAGAGTTTTAAAATGTTTAATTGATTGTGATCAGTCAACTAATTGGTCTGTCAAAGATTCACCGTTAATATCTAAATGTTCAATTCTATTTGAACCTTGGATCCATGAGAGATACATTGAATTACTTTGTAAATATGAACCAGATGAAGCTGCCCGTTTCTTGCAATCAACTTCAACTTATCGGCCGAAAGTGGCTCTTCAAATATGTACCAAATCGGATAATCAACAAGCTAAAGCCATTTTATATGAGAAAGAAGATAAATTCACCGAAGCATTGGATTTACTATTGGATAAATTAGACAAAGATTTAATCCTAATCAATAATGATGAGACAAGTGATCAATTGAAAGATGAACAACTTTTTAAAAAGTTATTCTCACAGTTTGAGAATTTAATTCAATTTGCTCAACGATGTTCGGAAAAATTGGACAATCCAGAGAATCGGGAATTCCTCTGGTATCCTCTTCTCCAAAGAGTGACCTCTTTCCACGAGATAACGGACAAACTTTATCCCGAATCCCGTTCATTTTCAATCGACCTGTGCAATAACATGTTCAACAATATGATGGGTTATATTTCAATGTTAACACTATTAACATGGATTCTTGAATCATCAATTACCGATAGTGAATCGATTGGACAATTTTCAAAGATTCGTTACCTGTTAACCGCCATGTTGGATGCATACAATTACGAGGCCAGTTTGTTGACCGCTTATAATGATACAATTAAAAGTGAATTGTATCGTTCATTGTCAAATTATGTTTACCTTTCTAAAAAAGGTTTCATCATAAAAAGTAACAGTAAATGTGGACTTTGTAACGGGAATTGTAATTCCTCCAGTGAGAGTTTAATTATCTTCCAATGTCATTCTTACCATGTTGATTGTTTATCGATTGATAATCGTAACCTAGGTTGTCCTCTATGTAATCAAAATTCATCGTTGATTAAATTAAAATGTAACGATGATGATGGAAGTGGATCAAAGATCAATCTGACAACGACAAGGATCCAATTGATGAAAAACAACAACAACAATTAACAAAAAGTGCTGCTAATCAACCAATGAAAACAATTTACGATGAGTTTGTTATTGATGATATCGAGGAAATTGAAGATAATATTAATTCACTCAACAATAATCCTGATAAATTTAAAGAATGGGAAAGATTGTCTAATCATTTACGAAATGATCTAATTCCGAGACCACTTGGAAAATTAAACAAGATTCAATTAAAATCGACAATCAAACAATTTAATCAGCCCAATCTAACGTTGATTCCTCGAGGTTATCTTTCATAACTTATCAATGGTGCAATCAAACAGTATTATTATAAATAGAGATACAATTAACTGTATCACAATTAACCAAGAAAATGTGATCATGATACACAATTGATTTAACCTTTACGATTAAGATCAATGTTTGTCTTGACAAAAAAACGATTTAATTCAATTGTTGTTTTGATAACAAAATTGATTATTTGGTAATCATAATTGAATTTGTTGTTGAAAAAATATTTAAATTAAATATTAATTTCAATTTGTATTTAGTAAACAAAGAAAAACAATTAATTAGCAAGTTAATTGTGCTAAGTATTATAAAAATTGTTGCTTCTACCAATTTGTTTATATATTTTTTACGTGATTTTGATTCATAGTTAAATCATAATCATTGATTTCCCCTGAGAAAAAAAATTTGGAATCAGCTGATAATTAACGAAAAAGCTTTTCCAATGACAATATAGTTTTCTAATTTGATTAAATCTTTTTGCTCTGATTTATGATCAGATTGTTGAAAGAAAAGAAAGCTATTAATCCGTTAGCCAGTTTTTAAATCACCAAAAATATAAATTGATAGAAATTAATTAATGAAAAGTTCATTTGGGTAGAATAGTTTTTCACAATTAATCAACCTCATCATTGATTATCGTCTAGATTCACCAATTTAACTAATCGTGAACCTTTTTGAACATTTTCACCCGCTTTGAACATGATCCTTTCCACTTTCGATTTGACCTTTGCTTTAATTATATATTCCATTTTCATAGCCATCATAACGACCAACGGTGTTCCCGTTTCGACTGTATCACCTTCGGAGACCAAAATTTTCTCGATAACACCGGGCATTGGAGCGACAACACCAGCAGCTCCATCGGAAGATTCAGTTGATCCGGTTGACCGATAATGAGGTTTAGTTTCCAGCTCGAAATTGTAACCACCTTTATCCGAAGTGAACAAGGCAACCTGACTTGAAGATGATTTAAGAAATTTGTAATTCTGAGTTAATCCATCTTCATTGACCCTTAATGAGTTGGTCAATGAATCGTAATTAGCCTCAAGTGTAACAAAAGGTGATCCATTAAGTGAAACTGAGTATTCATTTGGTCCATGTTGCTTGACCACAGCAGAGTATTTTTCATCATTGTAAAGGAGAGTGAATGTTTTTTGTGAGGTCATCGTTTGGTGTAACCTGAAGGCATCGGTCACCAGTGGACTGAACACATTGGTGGGTAAAGATGAAATCGACGATGATGCAGCTGATGAAGCAAATACACCGATGGCGGTGATGTTAATCAACTTTGAAGGTAATTCGGTTTTAGTAAATAAAGTTGACTCTTGTTCTTTGATGAAATCGGTGTGAACTCGACCAGCAGCAAATTCTGGATGTGATGCTAAACGATGAAGGAAATTGATGTTTGTTTTCAAACCCGATAAATTGAATTTACTTAACGATGAACGAAGTTTCATTAAAGCTGAATTTCGATCTGGAGCCCAAACAACAAGTTTTGCGATCATTGGATCATAATGAACGGAAACTTCATCACCACTTCGAACTCCCATTTCAATTCTTACATTTTCTTCATGTTCAGGTAACTTAATTTGCCCCAGTTTACCTGCTCCAGGCATAAAATTATTCTCAGGATCTTCAGCGTAAATTCTGGCCTCCATTGAATGTCCATGAAGTTTAATCTCTTCTTGATATTTGGGTAAAGTCTCACCACGAGCTACTCGTATTTGCCATTCAACCAGATCCACTCGAGTTATCATCTCAGTAACCGGATGTTCAACTTGAATTCGAGTGTTCATTTCCATGAAATAAAATTTACCATCTTTAGGATCGTAAATAAATTCAACAGTTCCTGCGCCAACATAGTTAACCGCTTGAGCAGCTCGAACAGCGGCTTTACCCAATTCTGCTCGAGTTTCATCGTCGATTCCTGGTCCTGGTGCCTCTTCAATAATCTTCTGGTGTCTTCGTTGGACTGAACAATCTCTCTCAAACAGGTAAACACAGTCACCATGTTGATCGGCAAATACCTGTACCTCAACATGACGAGGATTAGCAACATACTTTTCAATTAGAACCGATTGATCACCAAAGATTTAAGTGATTCTCGTCTCGCTGATTCAAGTTGAGTTATAAAATCCTCTTTAGCTAAACAGATTCTCATTCCTTTACCACCACCTCCTTTAATTGCTTTTATCATTATGGGGAAACCAATTTTCTCAGCCTCTGATAGTAATAATTGATCACTTTGATCTTCCCCATGGTAACCAGGAATTACCGGTACTCCAGCATGAGACATAATATGTTTGGCAATTGATTTAATTCCCATATCACGTATGGCTGATGCCGGTGGACCAATGAATATAAGTCCAGATGAATTAACCATATCAGCAAATTCAGGATTCTCAGAGAGAAAACCATAACCAGGATGAATTGCCTGAGCTCCGCATCTTTTAGCTGCTTCAATTAGTTTAACTTTATTAAGATAACTATCAGCTGATGGTGAATCTCCCAAGTTAATTGCTTCATCAGCCAAGTAAACATGCATCGAATCTCTATCCATGTTAGAGTAAACTGCAGTTGTTAATAGTCCCATTCGTTTAGCAGTTCTTGCAATCCTACAGCTGATTTCACCTCGATTAGCGATCAGAATTTTTGATAATTCGGCTTGATGAACTGCTCGTTGAACATTAGTTGGATAATTTCTTGTAAAACTGTCAATAATAAAGAGAGAGAGAGAGAGAGAGAGAAACAAATAATAATAAGAGAAAGGTAATAATTACAAAACTATCAACAAAGATAATTGTTGAACTAAAGTCCATTAAATGTAATCTTGACATAGAAATTTATGAGGCTCATACAACGAGACTTTGATTCCAATATCGTATCAGATTTATTAGAAAAATTATCCCAGTAATTCAATTGTTATCAACTGACATCTTTTAAATCAGTTAATAATCAAACACAAGTACCTTGATTATATCTATGATAATCTAATGAAAGAATAATTAATTTGACTTAAGAGTGAAAATAACATCTAATGCGAGTTAACTAATTGCAGAGAAATGCAAAGAAATTTGCTGATTGTTGGTTTAAAGATTTTGGGAAATTGAAGAGAAATTAATTGTATCATGATAAATGAGAAATAGGGAAATGGTTTAACCATTATGGTTATATTAAAAATTTCGGTTAATTGTTGAGAATTAAAATTAGAAATGAAAACAAACCTGTTGAGACGATTAGTAGATCGGAGGAAATTGGAACCATTCATGATGATGAAACTTGGAAGAGGCTTAATGTTGACTGATTTATATTAATCTGGTATTAAAAGAAAAAGAAGGAGAGAACTTAAATTGTAAACAATTAACGATGATGAGAAACGAAAACAAAGTGAGCAATTGAATCAAAGAGTAATAGCAAGAGAGAGCAGTTGATACCTCTTACGATTTATTGTCCTCCTAAGGTCGGAGGTAATGCATTAGGCATTTAGCACCCAAGAGGGTGGCCCTTGTGGGCACTGAGCTAGACGCTCAGTTTGTACAATTTTTGCTTCTATTATTTTTACAATTTCATTGAAAATTTTTAGTTTACAATATTTTCTTCATTCATTAAATACCAGTCGTAAGTGTCTTGTTGTCTTGGATTCATCAGCTTGGTTTTTGAACAGTGAGATTGTTTAAATTTGAATTTGAAAAGTTTAAATTTGATAAGTTTAAATTTGATTAAAGTTTAAATTTGAAAGACATCTAAGGCCTTGGGTGTTTTTTGGTTTCTTTTTTGGGTGAAAATCAGGTCCAAGGATAGTTTAACTCATTAGGGTTTTCATGAAAAAAAGGAGAAAATAAAGTTAGAGTTTCAATCTTTTCAGAGAATAAGTCTGAGATAGAGAAAAGAAAGTTGTATCAAATTACCAACAAAACTTACCAAGAAAAACAAAATGGTTGAAGTTATTAAGACGCAATAATAGCTCAGTTTTAAGAGTAACAAAAACAACTAAAGTAACTGTTGAACTATCATAATTTTGATATCAACTTGATCCTTGTGATGAAATGAACAATAATAACACAAAATTTAATTTTAAATTCACAGGTAAAGTTAATTAAATTAAAAATTATTAGGAGCGAAAAAAGTTAATCTTTTACATTTTTCATACGAAAAAGTTAGTTCACACCGATCAACCAGGTGGAGACACAAGTCAATAGTAAGAATGGTCAATACGTTGAGAAAATGGACTTATTACTCTTTGAATTGAATGAATGGTTTGAAACAAAATGTCTATGAAAATATTAGGCTTGTTTGTCTCTACTATTTATGGCTCAATATGGAGGCACTTCTAATAAATTGATTGTGATAATCACTCAGTGAATTCACTTGACATGAATTACTAAAATCACTTTGAAATGAAAATAGTAGACAATAAGTTCATAGAGACAGTTAATCTTTAATTTTAACTTAGTTAAAAATGAATTTAAAGAGAATATGGAAAAGAAGGTTGACCGTGAGATTAGTAACTTAGAAATCAATTAATCAATGATCAGTTATTTAAGATTTTTTCTTCAGAATGAAACCTGGGCCTGGGGTAAGATTATTCAAGACGATTATTTAAATATCTTGGTGATAGTTTAATAACAATGAGACAATTTTATCACGACGAGGAGATATGTTACTCTTTAATTACTATCCATTCATTAACCGCCTTTTTCAATAAGTGCACAATGTTCATTGTATGCAGCGACAACGCCTTCAGGATACCAAAAACAATCATCGACATCTTCAAGATGGTTAAACATTTCTGTTAAGGTCAGCCAATTGATGCAAGTTAATTTTCTCCTATGCATTGAATTGATTAAGTGTTTATGTTTTTGATTCAGTGTGCAAGCAGTGGATTCCCGTTTAATAGAGAGGCCTAAATGTAGCTTATCCACACCAGTGATCAAATGGATAAATGGAGTGTGATTTATATCTTGAAAGAAAAACAAAAAATTAAAAACCCGATTAGATGCGAAAATAAAGAGGCGAGAAAAGAGATCGATACTAATGTAAAATGAAAAATTTCTTTATTAAACTAAATTAATTGAAAAATTTCATTAAACTAATTACCAGCATTCCGAGCGTTATTTTTATTGTGATATTCACGCAGAAACTGAGCAGAATGACCGGATGATTCAATATCTCTTATAGCACGAGCCATGAAATGTTCATATTGGGGGGCAAAGCAGATATTAACTGTAAACTTTTGATAAACCAAAACAGCATCCTTAATATTGAACTCCTGATTGTCATCATCAAGTGTGTGCAACGCATCCATAACTGTGTCCATATTACAATCGGTATCTTTTCGCCTTTTGATAAACAATTCTAGAAAAGTATACTGGTCACGATTCAGTGACAACTCTTTCTGCAATAAGTAAAAACAGATATTAGAATTTCAAAAAATCAGATAGAAAAAATTAGGAGAAAAAAAGTTATGAAGAACTGAAAAGAAAAGAAAAAAAGATAAAAAAGAATTAGATTCGATTAGAGATATTACAACTCATAATTATGTCAATTATTTAGGATTGGTTACAAATCAATTCTCCTTAATCTAGTTTTTGGCATCATCCTCTGTTAACAGTTTAGGTGCAACTTCGAGAGCTTCCTTCCATTTTTTCCCGTCCATTTCTAGGCCAACTTGTCGATTAACATAAACATCGGTATAATTTGATTGTTCAGCTCGTTTAATTGTTTTCTTGAAAACCATTTGAGAGATGGTCGGATGTTTATAATTGTCAGTTTACTCAATCTCTCTTCTGGATTATTGGCGGGAGATTCACTTGGATTTTCAATTGGTTCTTTTGGTTCATCTTCTTCTTTCTTTGCTTCTTCATCTTCTGGTTCATCAAATGTTTCCTTTAATGGGCTGGAGAGTAGCTCATCTTTCTGTTGTCTAACCACCTCTCTTTCTATAGCTAATTCTTTCAATTCATTTTTAATCAATTCCATTGTCTTCTGGGTTGCTGAATAAACAACAGTCTTATTGACTCCAGTGTCATATAACTCTTTTGGAGTGAGAGCAAGAACCCTCTCTGCATCTTCAAGATTTTGAAAGGTCACAAAACCATAACCTTTGATAGCATTTCGTATATGATCCCAGGCAACATAGAAAAATTCAACTGCTCCAAATTGATTGAAAAATTTGGTATAATATCTGATCAGAACTTCTTTACGTCTCTTATAACCAAGATTACGGACAAATAAACCTCTTGGATTCGGATGTAAAAGTGAAGGTGATGATGGTCCTGCTGATTGTGATGATTGTGAAGGTTTTGATTGATCCATAATCTAAAATATAGCAAACGAAATAAACAAACAAACAGACAAGAGGTTAGTCTAATTTGAAAATAAAAAAAATAGAAAAAAAACAAAACTAAAAAGAGAACAAAATTGAGAAAAAGAAAATTCTACCCAATAGATTCTCAATCCAAAGGTAAATTCTATTGCATAATCATTTAGATTGACAAACAACTCATTAAGAAGTTAATTCTTACATTAATTAATCAAAAGGTTAAACAAAAGAAACGGTAAGATGAGCGTTAATGGTTGGAGGTGGAGCCAATGGTTATTTAACACACTTATCGCTGATTTCCATAGCTTAGAATGTAAAAATTAAACTGAATTTTGGGTTAGTTGTGCGCCCGTTTGATTCGTGATTTGTGCGCCCGTCCCAGGCCCTCCGGGCCTTCCTCTGTCGATTTTGACCCTTTGAATGAAGACCTAACCTAACCTTATTTAAACAAACACAGGGATAAGTGTGTTGGATAGCTATAAGCTCCGCCTCCAACCATTAACGCTCATCTTACCAAAGAAACAATTAAATCATCATTCGACAATTAAACCGTTGAAATGAAAAATAACTTGATGAGATAATCTCATTGAGATTTTTACTCTTCGGGGTTTGTTCATAAATCTACATTTTGATTGTCTCAAACTCTTAAGAAAAAAAGTTAATCTAAATTTTTATCTTTTCTTAGGAAATTTAAGTTAATTTTTTAATCACGATAATTATTGGAATTGCTTATCGATGATTACAAGTAACTATTTCTTTCTTCTGATTGTTGTTAAAATTTTTATACGATTAACTGATTGTACTAAAGTCTCACCTTTGTTGGACCTTTGTGACGATGGTATGATCTCATTAGATGAAGAGTAAGATTATTTACCTCTAGAATACAATAAGAACCAACTTTCTTTTTCTTAAGTATATTCAAAGCCTCTTCTTGATAACCTGGTGCAATTATCCCATCAGAAACTTCCCGTGAGATTATCTTGGGAACGTCACAGATATCAGAAAGGGCCACAAAATCACCAAAAGAGGACATTCGATCGGCTCCTCGAGCACGAGAATAAGCGGTAGCCAATGGTGTTAGATCATTGGCCATATATCAACATAACACAACACAATCGTAATTGTGGTCCTTCACTCGACCACCGAGCATTTCAGGTGTTCCAGTGACCTCTGACACATCTTTCAGGTTCAAGCCATTTTCTCGTAGAGTCTTGGCTGATCCTCCACTGGCCACGAGATTCAATCCGCTATTAGCCAGTCGACGAGCGAAATCAATTAAACCTCGTTTATCACAAACAGATCACAGCTAAAGAATCAACAGGTAAGAATTGGCAATAATTAAAGGTTAAACAATCGAGGAGAACCAAAAAAAAGTAACACTTACCAAGTTCTCCTTTAATAGACTTTGTCATTTTTCTCCAGTGACCTCCGACACATCTTGACCTGTTAAATTTGTTTTAATAAATACGATACTAACCTTTGCTGAAGAATCAGAAGTCTCAGAAGAATTACCAGCTTCAACCTTTCCACCAGATTGCATGTTAAGACGTTTAATGGAAACTCGGTAACACTCGTCTATTGGATTAAACGGAAACACAAAGAGCACGAGGAATAATCAAAGTGTTGATTGTTGATTGATTCAAATTTTAAAATTTTAAAATTAATTAAATCAAATGATCTTAAATACATACAGCCAAAGACTTTGAGTTTACAACCACATTGAATACATGTTGTGATGACAACGGTTGCTCGGTGATTCAGTGACATAGATGCTTCAATTTCATTGGTTATGATTCTTTTGATTTCTAGTCTCTTGTGCAACTAGACCAGCTAACCTTCAGGTTACCTCCCGGGCTTTTCAGCCATTAGAGTAGAAAAACATTGTAATTACATTCTCTCATTTGTTTTTGTACAATAATAATTTCATTTTTGTTTTCGGCTTCAGTCCATCCTCCCCTTCTAGATCCCATTTCCATGTAACTGGTGTCATCAATATTTGTTTAGCATGATCGTTATTTAATAATATGTGAGTTAACATATTTTCATTTTTCCCACAACAATGAAAAAAACCAGGGACCGAATAATAATAAAGTTTTTTATTCTTTTTTTTGTAAACAGAAAAATAGTACGACCCCTGATCTCTGAAGTTTCAACAAATTGTTGTCAAGTTGACAATGTCAACAATTAATTACCAGTGAATCCTAAGTGTTGCGAGTAAGTTAATTAGAAAAATCTTTTAATTGATGTTCTTATTTTCTGTTTCTGAATTTATTTTGACTTTATTTCTATTCTTCAGTGAGTTCTATTGTTGGAAAGGAAAACTCCAAACGAGGGGGCAAGAAGAAAAATTTTGTTCCAATCTTAGATTTTGATAACAACATTTTGTTACCCGGTGAGTATTTTTTTTATTTGTTTTGTATCTTTGCTGGTGACTAATTATTTTTTTTACTATTTTATTAACTTGGTTATTAGGTCGTCATCCCTGTGACTGTGAAGCTTCTGCTCATAAATTGATCAACAACTGTACATCTTGTGGTCGGATTGTCTGTGAACAAGAAAGGGTTGGCGAGTGTTTCACTCGTGGTGAATTTGTTAACGATAAAGAAATTGAAAGACAAAATGAAGCTGCTGCCGCAAGTGTTGCTGCCTATTTGAGCTCATCCCATCAGGGTAAAGAGAATGAAAAAAAGAAGAACGTTGAGAAAAATAAGCGAGAAGGAATCAGAAACATCGCTGCTAGTCTAGAGAAAGCTGTTCAACATAAGAATACATTGTTAGAATATGATCGTACGTATAAACAACAAACGCGTGTAATTGACGATGAAAGTGATTATTTCAAGTTGACATCTCAACACTGGCTAAGTCAAGATGCAAGGGACAAAATTGGAGCTAAAATTGATCAACTGCAAGAAAAAAAATTCGCTAAAGACCGAACCCTTACACTAGATATTGTTAACCGAAGGTTTATAGAAAATGTGACCCCCGTTATCGCTGATGTTAGTAAAGTGGTCGAAGAAAGACGATGCTGCTTATAAGTCAGATTATGTAGTCGTGGATAGTAAAAAGATCAACATCAATGAGAAATTACCCCGAGCAGCTTATTGTGAGAAAGAGAAAAAGAAAGAAGTAACCAAAAACGATAAGACAATCGAACCAACAACTTCTTCAGCTCCGATAAGATTGAATTCTTCAATTTTCAGTAACAATTTGCGACTTCAAGGTCCTGAATTGATGGAAATGAGCGATTCCGGTGTATGTTTAACCATTCAACAACCGTGGGCTCTCAGGAATCTCAGGAATCAAACTTCAAGAAGGTCGCAGTTGGTACACACATTATCGAGGTCCTATTTGGATCCATGCATCAGGAAAAATCATGACTCAAGATGAAATCAATGAGGCTGAAAAAATCTCTCTAGTGACCAAAACTAATACAAAATTCTCAATAGATTATCCAATATCTCTATTGCTTGGATGTGCAACTCTCAAAGATTGTCTACCAAAAGAAGAGTATAAAAAATCGGTTGAAAATCCCTACATGGAATCGACTTATGTTTGGATATTAGAAGATCTTATTAAGTTAAAGGTCAAAATTCCAATGGATTCGAAATCAAATCGACTTTTTAATTTGGACGATCAAATTCTGAAAGCTGCATCGAAACAACTCAACTTCTCTTTATAATCAAATCAGAAATTTCGTTAAATTGGATACAATATTTTAATATTTAAAAAGAATCTAAGATTCGTGTTGAATTAACTTAATTGCTCTTTTCAAACAATTTGCACGCTCATTGGGAACAGATGAGATTCACTTATATTAAATCATCTTCTTGTTTGGACATTTCAAAGTAAGCTCATCCAATTCCGCTTAGCACCCATCCAGTGTTGAATTGTTTTTGAGGCAAATTCATTAAAATTTTGATGGCCTTGGTACAATGGAATTGTCCTGGCAAAGGGATGCGTTGGCGAGATCAACCAATGGATTAAGTAAACCCTCAGCGGACGCATGTTGCATCTTTAATCCGGGCACAATGTTAAACAAGGAAACTCACAACTCCTCCCAAATTTAACTCCTCCTTTACTAAGAAAAGTTATTTTCTTTCTCTTCTCATCCTAATCCTCATCACCATCATCATCCCCTTTCTCGCTTCTCTTTCTTTCCTTTTCTTTTCTCCTTCTTTTTTTCCTACTCTTCTTCTAATCATGTCAAGTATTTAAACAAAATAATAACCTGTGGAGAAAAAGTTTGGGAATTTTCAGGAAATGACCAATATCTCGAGTTTGGGTTATCTTATCTCGAAAATATTTACAGGCAATGCTTTCAAATACACAAGGGGCAGTTTGTGTAAATTTCAGACATGAGACTTGATTAATTATTGTTTTATTAACTATGGAAGTGGCAACATTAAAAAAGTTTTGTGAAAATTTCTATTTTGCTAATAGTGAAAAGTTTTCTAAGTCTGAGTTCGTAACTAAATTTCGTGAGTTCGGTGTGTCCGAAACTAGTGCATATCGTTACTATGATAAATTAGCTAATGGAGAAACGATATTTATGAACAAAAAGTTCGGTAGACCTCCAATAGTCCTAAAAAATAACGAAATAAAGAGAATCAAGTCTTTAACCGACGACCAAATTTTCCGGGCTATCGTTCATTAGGCCGATCATTAGGTTACGATAAAGAAATATCTTCCTAAGGTTGGTGTCAATGTTTTCGTCAGAAAAAAAGTTCCAAAAATTTCTGAAAAACAGAAAGAAACTCAAATAGAAAGGCTACCAATGCTAATGACTTCGATTCGAGGATGTACCGTTATCATGGATGACGAAACGTATTTCGCATTGGACGGTCACGATTTTTTTGGTGGTAAATTTTTCTCGTATACTAATGATCTTGACTCTGTTCCTGATCAAATATGTTACCGAGAAAAGGCCAAGTTGAGTAAAAAACTTCTTATGTGGATAGCAATCAGTGAACTTGGAATTTCCACCCCTTACTTTCATGTGGCTAAATGTGCCCTGAATTCCGACATTTATATCAAAAATTTCTTCGCCCAAATCTACTACCTTTCTACGCATCTCATGATGTTAATCATTCAATTTTTTGGCCTGATTTAGCTTAGGCTCATTATGCTAAAGATACTTTGAGCTTTTTGAATGAATCAAAAATTCGTTACGTTCCGAAACATCGTAACCCCCCATGTGTGCCAATGTTAAGACCCATTGAAACTTTTTTCTCTCATCTAAAGCAGAGAGTCTATGCTAATGGTTTTCGAGCAAATAATGAAAAAGAATTGATTAGAAGGGTCAAAATTCAACTCAAAACATTTTATTCTGATTATTTCAGTGGCCTCATGAAAAATTTACGATTTAAAATAAAGGAATCGATTGAAAATGGAATCATGAGTTGTTGGTTTTAGTCGGAAAAACACAATTAAATCTAATTAAAACTGTTAATCAAATTAACTCTTCTTCTTGTATTAAGAAGGAAACACTTAGATTTTAAAAGAAAGAAAATGAAATACTCTAAGAGATGGTATCTCTTCAATTGTCATCAACTAAAGACAAGGTTTATTAGTTTGGGTTCGGTTTAAATACTGTGGATTGGTCGTTACAAAGATTTGAATCAAATGACCCAATTGGTCAATATTTGGGTTTGGTTATTTTTGGCGGTTGAAAGTGTTGTTTGTGTGTGTGTACGTGAGAGAGATGAGAGGAGATGAAGAGAGAGAAGATAAGATGAGAGAGAGTAACGTGAGTGACAGTTTGGGGCACAAAAGAAAAGAATAAGGAAAATGGTAAAACTTAGTTTACCCTTTGTCGGTCAACTAATGGACAGGGATGGTCATTAGTTGGTTGATCATCTCAATAATTATGGATAATAATGGTAATAATAATAATATAAAATAATGGTTAAGTTAGAAAGAAAGAGATGAAAGTAATTAAGAAAAAATGATTAACTTAATTGTTGGGAATCGACCAAATGTTAAGGGTCATATCTCAGAGACTAATCAACTTAAATTAATGATTAGTATATTGGTCGATTCTACGTTTAATTGTCTTTCTAACGATATCCATGTATATGCATGTCATAATTGTAATGATTTCATCAAAATTATCATGTGTGCGAAAAGTTTACTTGAAGCTAAATTATTAATGAAAATTTAAGGTTTTTGGTTAATTGCTCGAGAACCAAATGATCAATCAATTATCTTAATATACGAATCGATTGCAATTAATGAGTTCTACAAGATGATAGCATTACAATCAGTGCAAAGCTAATGGGCGCGAAAAATGGCGACAAACTAATGAGTTCCCATGTTAAGTGAATGGGAGAAAATCGAAAAGTTGAAATTGTTCATATAAATATAATCAACGAATAAATTGTTAATAATTAAGCTTAAATAAGCGCAAATTAAGCTATTATAACCACAACTTCCCCTTGCACCAAACGTAACTCAATTAATATTTAAAAAGTCACAACACTTTCTTAATGAAGGTGAACACAAACACTTTGTTAGCATATCAGCAGGTTGTTTATCGGTGAGGATAAACTGAACTTTTATCTCTCCTCTTTTCTGATGATCTCTGATGAAGTGGTAACGGACATCGATGTGTTTGGCCCTCTTATGAAAAACTGAATTTTGTGTTAATTTGATTGCTCCTTGTTTGTCACTCATTATCTTTACTGGAGAATCAATTGGAACTTTTAACTCTTTCATTAATTGACGATACCAAATAACGTCTTTGAGACAATCAGCGATAGCAACATATTCAGCTTCAGTTGTCGATTGAGCGACACTTCGTTGTAACCTCGAAGCCCATGAAATTGGTGAGTTACCAAGAGTAACACAAAAACCAGAGGTCGACTTCCTGGTATCAATATCGGCGGCATAATCAGCATCACAGTAGCCGATTAACTGTAAATTTGAAGTCGTGGCTGAATAGGTTATCCCACAATTAATTGTTCCTTTTAAATAACGAAAAATTCGTTTAATTGCATTCCAATGACTTTCGTCGTAGCAGCAATTAAATTGGCTGGATTTATTTACCATGAATGTAATATCTGGTCGACTGATGATCGACAAGTACAAGAGAGCACCAACCGCTTCTTGATAGGGAAAATTAGTATCAGGTGGTTGATTTGATGATGAAAGTTTATGATTAGTATCACCTGGTGTTGATAACGGTTTACACTGATCCATTTTGAATCTTTTCAAAAGTTCATTAATGTAACTTGATTGTTTAATCTTAATTGTTGACTTATCATCACTCTGATGTATTTCCATCCCAACGAAAACTTTAGGGGGATGAACTTTAACTTCAAAAGTTTCTTTTAATTTATTAATTAACTTTGTTAATTGTTGTTGATTATTACTCGCGATCAAACCATCGTCAACATAAATAACACAGATTGTTATTCCATTATCAAAATTAACGAAGCAACATTTATCAGCATCACATTGGATAAAATTTAAGGTTTTAAAGAAATTGTTAACCTTCTCGTTCCATTGACGAGGTGCTTGTTTTAAGCCATAAAGACCTTTTTTCAATTTTAAAACTCGATTGGTTCCATCTTCAAATCCTGGTGGTTGAGCCATGTAAATTTCTTCATTTAATTCACCATAAAGAAAAGCTGTTTTGATATCGAACTGCATTAAGTCCATTTTATAAGCAGTAGCAAGTGAAAGAATAGCTCGAATAGTATCATAACGAGCAACGGGACTAAAAGTTTCGAAGTAATCGATTCCCGCCTTTTGCGAAAAACCTTTGGCTACAAGTCTAGCCTTGTAACGGTCAACTGTACCGTCCAAATTTCTTTTAATACGATAAACCCAACGACATGATATTGATCTTTTTCCTTCAGGTAAATCCATTAACTCATAAGTATCGTTACTTTTAATTGAAGACATTTCTTCTTTCATCGCATTCGTCCAATCAACATTATCAGGTGAGTTAATTGCTTCTTTATAATTAACGGGTTCACAATTAGTAACTATTGATTGAAATACAACATTTTTCATCCAATCATTTAAGTCAACATCATCAGGTGGATGTTCATAAATTTCAGTTGTCTCACTACAATTATCATCAAAATCAATTTCTTTTTCATTTTCATCAATTGAACATTTTTCTTCCAGATCAATTGGTTCATCATCAACAATTTCATCTATCATTTTCTCAGCATCATAATCATCATCTATGAATTTAATATTAGCTGTAACATTAACTTTGTTTGTTACATGGTCATAGACACGGAAATTGTTACTCGTTTTAGTGTAACCAACAAAGATACACTTTTTGGCTTTCGGATCCCACTTCTTCCGGAAACCATCGGGAATTTTGATCCAACAGATACAACCAAAGGGTCGAAGGTGAGTAAATTTTGCTTTTTCTTTTGTGAACATTTCAAGGGGAGTCAATTCGCGTTGACCTTTACTCGGAATCATATTCAGCACATATACAGCAGTAGCCATTGCTTCTGCCCAAAGGAATTTAGGTAAGTTATTAGCTAACAACATCGATCTAGCTAATTCTGTGATAGTTCGATTCTCTCTCTCAATACGACCATTTTGTTCTGGTGTATAAGGTGCACTCAGCTCATGGGTAATATTATTATTATTAAATAAAGTTTTAACTCTAGAATCGATAAACTCTTTACCATTATCAGTTCTGATAATCTTCACCTTGTTTCCAGTCATTTTCTGTGCAAACTTAATAAAATTATCTAAGTTTTCAAATGCATCAGATTTAAATCGTTGAAAGTAAACACCTCTAAATGAACTGCTTTCATCTTTAATAACTAATGCTAATTTACTTCCATTCAGTGATGGTTCACTCATTGGTCCCTGTAAATCACAATGTAAAGCTTGACCAACGTCAACTTCTCTCGGTGTTACCGATTTAAATGATTTCTTAATCATCTTACCCTTAATACAACCTTCACAGATAAACTCACTTGGCTCATAATCCAACTTAATCTTCGGTAAGATTCCATCTCTCGACATTTGGATTATCTTATAAACATTAACATGAGCCAACTTCGTATGCCAAGAACTCAAAGTATCAACTTTGGCAACATTAACAACATTTTCATCAATTTCTCTTAATTTAATCATTAATTTAAAAGTATTACCAAATTTCTGAGCAATAATTACGATCTTATCAGTTTTAATATCAAAAATTACTGTTGATTTTGGGGTCGATTTCAAACCAAAACCTTTAGTTACAGTTTGTCCCCATGAAAACAAATTGAAGTTCCCAAGTTTAGGAACAAACAAAACGTTTTCCAATTTACATGGAATCCATTGTGTTCCATTATAACAATCAACTAACACATCACCTTTCGCTAAGGCCTCAATTCGTTTACCATTTCCAATTGTCAATTGAATTGGTTCATCTAAATAACTAAAATTAGTTAAACAATTTATATTACCGGTAAGGTGATAAGAAGACCCGGTATCAAGAAGCCACTGATCGCAATTAACTTTTTCTTCCTTAATTGTCAAAGAGAAAATATCACTCTTTTCATTTGAATCTTCATCAACTTTTTCATTTACATTATTAGCATAATAAGATCTGGTTGGTTTACCTTGATTATTATTATTATTCTGATTGTTATTGTAATTGTTGTTATTGAACTTGTTGAAATGTTTCTTGTGGTTATTTTGTTTCTGATTATTATGAACTGAATTGTTGTTCATGTTGTTGTTACTGTTGTTACTGTTGTTACTATTATCGTTATTATTATTATTCTGGTGGAAATTGTTTCTATTTTTATTTCGTCGGCATCTATTAGCTAGATGATTTTTACCACCACAAATGTAACATCTCTTACCATGAAACTTTCGATTCATATTTTTACTCACAAGAGCTTCACCATGTTTAAGTTCATTTTCATTTTGATTTCTTTTCTCATTTATCATTAATTGAGTTTTCAAATTGGCTAAGGTAATTTTTTGACCTGCAGTGATCGCTATTTCAATAGCTTGTCTGAATGATTGGAAACAATTTGGAAGATCATCTAAAACTTTAACCATGAGCGAGTTATCATCAACATTAATCCTAAATCTTTCATCTGTTTAACTGTTGATTCGAGTTCAGCAAAATAACTACTAACTGAATGTGCCGAAGTAAATCTGAGATCGGTCAACTTACGTCTTATCCTCCATTCATTTGTTGTTGTCCGTTGTTCACGATGATTGACGATGTTATTATACATCTCAGAAGAAGAGGCACAATTAATGATGAGATTCACATGTTCTTTATCAATCGAGTTTATGATGAGCATTCTCGCTAAAGCATCACTTGTATTCCAATCAGCTATTGCCTTGTTTCTTTTAGCGACTTCAGTTGCTCTTTCAGTTGAAGCTTCTTCGGCGGTGAAGGAAACTGGACGAACATCAGCACCATTAACAATGTTCCATACATTTTTAGCCTGAAGAACGGCTTGTATATATGCCGCCAGTGAAGATAATTATCATGAGAAAGTTTAATTGAGAGTAACTCAGAAGAATCAATGATATTGATTGTTGTTGATTTTTAATTATTGCAACTTGTTGATCGAGAAAATGAAAATTTTTATTTTTAATAATATAAATATGTTGATTCAGTTGTTGGTTGATTGAGAGAGACACAAAAAATCACCACAAACACAAAGAAAAACAATCAACACAAACACAACAAATTGTTGGTAATTTTAATTTGAGAGAAAGAGAGAAAAAGAGACACACAGAAAATTCAATCAAATCAAATTTATTGTTTCAAATATTAGTAGAGAAACAGGAAGGTGACTGAGCCCATAACCTGTTGGTTTTAGTCGGAAAAACACAATTAAATCTAATTAAAACTGTTAATTAAAGGAGAATGTACACCAAAATTTAGTTTTGAGTTAAGAGTTGAAACTTTCAGGGTTTATAGAGGCTATCGCAACAAACAATTTTGACTTATTTTGAGATCGACCTGATCAGTACTTTTCGAGAAAATCGAGGTCAAAGTTCAAACTTCGGGTCCATTTTTCTCAGAGACTATTTGCAATATTCTAATGAAAAATATTTTTTAAATGTAACTTTTTATGGGCTACAAGAATATGCTATCGATTTTTGTGAATGATCTTATTTCATGGCCATTTTATCGTTCCGTTGCAATCGGACAACTGAACCACTTTTCGCTCGTAGTGACGAGAATTGTCTGAACTCATGCTAATCGATAGCCCACTAGTAGTACTATAGTTTGGATTAAGCACTTTTTCGGTTTGATTAACAGTTTTTTCGTAAAATCGCGATGAAATATCCCGTCATTCCAACTTCGAACTCGTTTATCTTCTGATGTATCTATCACATTAAGTTCAAACAAAGGCCAAACATATTCGTTTATAGCGAACTTTAATATGGCATAAGATCAAGGTCATCCAAGATCAAATGAAAATTCGTCTTTCTGATGTTGCCTTTTCCCTGTTAGCATGAACCAGCCAGTACCACGAGTACTACATTCTGCTTCAGGATTTCATTGAGAATGGATGCATCGTTACTTTTCGCTTTCCATGGACCTTTAACATCAAAAATGTAGCCATCAGGAGCAACTAGCATCATTGGTTTGAATAAATTCCGTTATTTATGATTAGAATAAGAGTCACGTTGGAATGCATGATGGGAACTTTTTTGGTGGTAGATATATGTATCGTCCGCAACACAAATCATCCTATTTTCATCTTCCGGATCGGTCAGCAGCAAATTTTTGGCGAGCGTAGTCATGTGCGTGAGAGCAGTCTCTCTGGTCAATTGACTGAATCCTAGATTTGCGGGAACAAATTGTTCCGTCATCGCTTCTCTAGTAATCTGCATATACTTCCTGGCTGTTGTGACGCAAACACTGAAAATGTCGGCTATTCTATCAATACTTTCACCCGTTCTGAGTTTCGCTAGATAAATAGCAACAGGTAAGGACTTTCTTCTAGTTTTTTGCAATTTGAGAGCCGAACAAACATCTGAGACATCTCTTACATAATTCATCAGAAACCGGGATACCATCACGAAAAGGCTTGGAAACTGACTCTTCAAGTGACAGAGTTAGAGCTTCTTCAAAAGAATCTGGTGTAAATGTGTCGGAAACGAAGTGAGGATCAAGTATAAAGTCATCATCAAACAGCTCATCATGAGACTGACAAATGAGAGTTGCTTTGACAGCATAGATTTTACAAGATTGAAGTAAATGAAATCTCTCATCATTTGTGAGACATCTCAGTTCAGATGATGTGATGCCTAAGCAACCAAGCATGCAGCCTGTACGGTGAATCAATCTTTTAAACTTCTTCGTTCTAAAAGTTTCTTCAATTGGATCATCTGGTTCTTCAATAAGTGTCGTCAGCATCGATTGTATATCGGATCTATTCCGTTTTCTGGTAGATGGACCTGTTTCATCAATATCTTCTGATGAACTGAACAAAAAGGTTGTATTTTGTGATATTGATGAGGTTGCTGACGAAGACTGACTAGTCGAGGAAAGACTATCAAGTTCAAAACGATTGTCATGGCTCTCGTGGGAAAATGAGGATTTCCAATCCTCGAAATTGACAGAACAGCCACGACAGCAATATGATGAATCTTTTTTGATTGATATCCTATGAGTTCTATCAACATATTCTTTTAAAAGTCCAACATCAAGCTTTTTGCGATCTCTTTTATATAGTCTTTTACCACAAATGTGACAATATTCAGCCATTCTAAAAGATACAATTATCAGATTAACATGCAGAGGAACCTTACGAAACCATGTCAACAAATGTCTTCTTGTGGGTTGAATAACTACATCTTCAGGCTTTCTAGGTGACACCCTCGGGTACATCACACCTTACTTACCAGAGAATAAACTCTGGCGGGGATCTGGCGAGCCAGGGGTACACGGTCATGCACTTGATCCCTTCGTATTCGGTATGCAAGAAAGACGGGGAATGAAAAAAAGGACAATGGGTTGTGGATTGATAAAGATCGCTTACCTTATTATGTAAAAAAACTACACAAAAACAAAAACAAAAACAAAAACAAAAACAAAAACAAAAAACAAAAACAAAAACAATTGAAAAGCTTAAAAAGCGAAAATAGTTATAATGATGATAATGATGATAATGATGATAATGATGGCAATAAGTGCGGTGGCGATGTTGATAGCAAAATTGAAGAGCGTGAACCAGTTATGTAATAAGCAAAATGAATAATTTCAATAAATGACTCAGCGATAACATTCATAATGAGAGTTACGTAACTTGCGGTCTAAAAGATAATGAATGGGCGCTAAATATAAAAAAATATGTACATCACAAAAAATGTAAGAAAGACGAAGCGGGAGGGGTCAAAAAAATTTTCATATCCTTTGCTGATTCCGTGAATCTACTGAAAGGTTGATTAATCATAGATCTGATTGCACATGGCTACGTAACTTCTATTTGTATTTTATTATCTATCGTATACCAGTTTGCATATACTCCAAACACATCATTCTCGTCTACAGCGAGCGTATTATACATATTTCTACCAGTGAAAAACATCATAGACTACTCACCGTAATTTGACCTTGAGATGACTTTGACATTATTGTGTGACCTTGACTTGATGTTCAACTGAATCTAGTACTTCTATAACATGTAACAACAAATGTTTGGCAACAATTAGTTAATTAATTGTAGGTTGAGAGAGAGAGAAATTAAATCAAAAAGAAAGAGAAAAGTAAGAGAAAATGAAAGAGAAAAAGAAAATAAAGAAAGAGGATTTCTTATCCTTTGGTTTCTCTTTCCAAAAATTGACTTTACATTACATCCCCACCCTTATGATTAAACGGAGGGAATTATCAGCATAATTCAGTCAATTTGAATATAATCAATCTCATCACCAGTTTGATGGACTTGATTAGCAGCGGGAGTATGAGCTTGATCATCATTGGTACTTTGGTCTTCTCGATCAGCAGCGAAGGGACAGTGATCATACCAATGGAATTGTGTTGGTTTTCCAGCGATGTAACATTTCCAACATGGAGCTCTCGGAGTCCTCCGCTGTCTAACAGCGATGGTCAATAGTTAGTGGACATCAATGATTGGACAGCAATGGATTTAGTAAATTGTGGATTAAAGTCTATCAGCGGGTGAAGTAAAAGATTAGCAGAAAGAAATCAGAGAAAACTAACTCTCGAGCCAGTGACTAGCTTCGTGATGGTAATCATATTGTTCAATGGTTGGTTAAGTGATTGGTTCAGAGATTGGTTCAGTGTTTTGTTAAGTGGTTGGTTTAGTTCAGCGATTGGTTGAGTGATTGGTTCAGCGATTGGTTTGGTGTTTTGTTTGGTGTTTGGTTTGGTGTTTGGTTTGGTTGATTTCAATTAATCAATCAATTAATTGATCAACAAAAGAAAACAAAATTAATCCAATAGATTATCACCGACAGATGATAATCCTGTCGACTTATAAAATAAATAGCTTCAGCCAGAAATTCACAGAAATAATTCCAATACAAAATTATCACAGAATATGAATTCCAATTAAACACTTCCTTGGAAATAATAACCAATCGAAGCTGAAAAGGAATTAATTAATTACCTCAATTCAAAGTAAACAATTTAATCTTTATTAATTTTTAATTTAGATAAATTTAATTAATCATCAACATGATTAATTAACCATCACCATCATCAGCTAGTAATCAACTGACTTGTTGTTGTTGTTGTTGTTGTTGTTGTTAATTGTCATCAACAATCAAATCATCACCATCATCAACAATTGATGTTGATTAACAAAATTAATATTTGTTAACCTGTTGTTGTGGTTGATCAACAGTAACAATAACAAATGTTTGGCAACAATTAGTTAATTAATTGTAGGTTGAGAGAGAGAAATTAAATCAAAAGAAAGAAAAGTAAGAGAAAATGAAAGAAGAAAATAAAGAAAGAGGTTTCTTATCCTTTGGTTTCTCTTTCCAAAAATTGACTTTACATTACATCCCCACCCTTATGATTAAACGGAGGGAATTATCAGCATAATTCAGTCAATTTGAATATAATCAATCTCATCACCAGTTTGATGGACTTGATTAGCAGCGGGAGTATGAGCTTGATCATCATTGGTACTTTGGTCTTCTCGATCAGCAGCGAAGGGACAGTGATCATACCAATGGAATTGTGTTGGTTTTCCAGCGATGTAACATTTCCAACATGGAGCTCTCGGAGTCCTCCGCTGTCTAACAGCGATGGTCAATAGTTAGTGGACATCAATGATTGGACAGCAATGGATTTAGTAAATTGTGGATTAAAGTCTATCAGCGGGTGAAGTAAAAGATTAGCAGAAAGAAATCAGAAAACTAACTCTCGAGCCAGTGACTAGCTTCGTGATGGTAATCATATTGTTCAATGGTTGGTTAAGTGATTGGTTCAGAGATTGGTTCAGTGTTTTGTTAAGTGGTTGGTTTAGTTCAGCGATTGGTTGAGTGATTGGTTCAGCGATTGGTTTGGTGTTTTGTTTGGTGTTTGGTTTGGTGTTTGGTTTGGTTGATTTCAATTAATCAATCAATTAATTGATCAACAAAAGAAAACAAAATTAATCCAATAGATTATCACCGACAGATGATAATCCTGTCGACTTATAAAATAAATAGCTTCAGCCAGAAATTCACAGAAATAATTCCAATACAAAATTATCACAGAATATGAATTCCAATTAAACACTTCCTTGGAAATAATAACCAATCGAAGCTGAAAAGGAATTAATTAATTACCTCAATTCAAAGTAAACAATTTAATCTTTATTAATTTTTAATTTAGATAAATTTAATTAATCATCAACATGATTAATTAACCATCACCATCATCAGCTAGTAATCAACTGACTTGTTGTTGTTGTTGTTGTTGTTGTTGTTAATTGTCATCAACAATCAAATCATCACCATCATCAACAATTGATGTTGATTAACAAAAATTAATATTTGTTAACCTGTTGTTGTTGTGGTTGATCAACAGTAACAATAACAACAAATGTTTGGCAACAATTAGTTAATTAATTGTAGGTTGAGAGAGAGAGAAATTAAATCAAAAAGAAAGAGAAAAGTAAGAGAAAATGAAAGAGAAAAAGAAAATAAAGAAAGAGATGAGAAAGAGGATTTCTTATCCTTTGGTTTCTCTTTCCAAAAATTGACTTTACATTACATATATTTAGTTATACAGCCACGAAAAATGAGATGAGAACAAAAATTGTGACTTATAAGCATAGAGAGATAATTTTTTTCTAATTGTGATTACATTTTTCTATTACTTTCCATCTAAATCAATACAATTTCTCTTTTAAATTTGATTAAATTATCTCTTTATGCGCAATTGATATAATTTTTGTTCTCATCTCATTTTTCGTGGCTGTATATCTAAATTGATTTGATTATAGTGAGAGGAGGATGAAATTATAACGAGATAAGTTAACTTGTCTGATTGGCATCCAATTGGGATTACAATTGAGTTGATCATTTACAATAAAAAAACTAAATTATGATTATTACCATGATTATATTAACATGAGCTATATTGTTTGTATTAACTGTAGTTAATTGGATAACAAAACCTTTCCAATTGTTGTTTGTTTGTTTTTTTGTTGCTCTTGTTTATATTTAGTTTTTATCATTGTGATTAAACTGATTGTCAGCGTTGTCAATGGGAAACAATTAGCATTTCAAAATGATCTATGTTTTAATCATTCATTTAATGAATGATTGATTAATTGAATTGATTTTTTTTCGTTTGTAAAATTTGCTTCACATTTGTTGAAGTAAATTAGTTGTATTAATTGATTACAATTTTGATTGTTGATTTACTTATTGTTCGTTTTAATTACTCTGATTGTGATTAAATTGTCTGGAAATTAATTTTTGATTGTTGATGTTAACAATTCATTGACCATTATGACAATTTAGTTTGATAAATGTTACAATTTATTTATTTATTTGGGTCAATTTCTACAGGGTTAGCATTGGGGTAATGTTGAAATCTTTTTGCTTATATCTCGCGCGCATGTATATGTAGCGCCACCATATTTTCAGATAGTTATTTCCGCATCCTCCAATTTATGTTTACAAGTTTTTTTTGGTAAAATTTTTGTTTTCAAAAATGAATAAATACACAACGGAACAGCGAATTTTTTTGGTCGAAAAGGCCATAGAACTTCAACAAAAGTGGGCTAGTGTTGTCAGGGCTTATTGTACCTATTTCAAGGTGAGAGATGGACCTGATCCGAGAACGGTAAAAAGGTGAGTTTTTGTGTCAATTTTTCGCAATTTTGCTTTTTTTGCTATGGTTTTCTAATTGAACTTTTTCTAACAATTTTTTTTAGTCTTTATGACAAATTCAAACGCACTGGATCCGTTTTGGACGATAAATCAGCAATGGCAACTGCTCAAGTTACCATTAACTCCATTATATTAGTTACAATTCGACATATAGCAATAGTCCCTGCGCATGCGCATTCAGAAGTTACAAATAAAAACTTTTCAACATTACCCTATTGCTAACCCTGTAGTTGTTTATTTATCTTTTCATTGAGATTGTGATATTTTAACAATCAATTGATTGTAACTTATTTATTATCATTTGAAATCAAGTAAATTATGATCTGAATTATGATTAACATGATTGCCATGATAATTGAATTCTGGACTCAATTGTATCTCATAGTTATCAAAACAATCAATAAATGAACTTATCAGAAATACAACAATTAGAGTTACTACTTATTAGATTGTGATTGATTGTTTGTATTTAATTGTTGTCGACTCAATTGTTCAGATGATCAACTTGGACATCAATTAATTGATTATATACTTGGAAAACTGTCTTAATTAATTGATTAAATGATCTCCGTTGATAATTGTTACTCATCTCGTCCTACCGTTGTTAATTAGCATTAATTATTATAACTGATTAGAAATGATTAACTATTAAAATTAAGCTCTTTCAATATCCTCAAGCCTTGTCAACAATTTAACCTTTAATCAAATTAGAGTGAATTTAATTCAATTGTATTGGAAACTATTATTTATCATCACATCAATTGGCTAAATGATTAAGATAAATAAAGCAATTTATTTTTAGTTTAGTTAATTTTTAGTTTTTTTCATTTTGTTTACGATGGCATATAAACCAGTAAGTTTTTTTCTGATTGGGATGAAGTTAAATATCATCCTCGAGATAAACCAAATCCACGAGGTGATTCCATCGGCGGTGATTGTGTGACCGCAGGTTATTTTAAGAATCCAACATGTTACATTACATTTTCTGTGTCCTCTTGTTTTGGTTTATTTTCTTTGTATGTTTAATTGTTCCATCGTTGGTTTTAATCGGTTGAAAATGGCACAGCGTAGTATTACCAGTTACTTTTCTAAGCCTCTTGGTGCTGCCAATGGGAACGGTGATTATGGTGAAGTGGCAATTAATCAAAGTGGTCATCTTGGGTCAAGATCCATATCATGGTCCAAGACAAGCTCATGGTTTATGTTTTAGTGTACAGAAAGGTGTTGATCCTCCGCCAAGTTTGAAAAATCTGTACCGAGAATTGGCTGCAGACATTTCTGATTTTATGCCCGAACATGGAGATTTAACGAGATGGGCAAAACAAGGAGTTCTACTATTGGCTATATTCTAGAACACCACCGTTCGCAAATCGTCTTGAAACTTTTTCAGTGTATAGCCCTTTACATATAGGTCATACATATGGATGGAATTTCTGCGGAAACTTTTGGTTCAGAAGATACAGGTAGACAAAAATCTATTTTTACATAGGAGTCTATGGAGAAAATGAAAGTTTTCTACAGCATGTCAGAAAATTTCTAGAACAATGTTCTTGATACCATGTATACATATGGGTATGATGATGTTATGTGTGAAAATTCAAGGTTCTGGGTGCCTTGGTTGTGTAGGTAAAATTGCATGAAAAGTGTATTTTCAATGTTTTCATAGATTACTATTGAACCGAAGGTCCACCACACTCAAAATTTAGTACATATTATTCTCAAGGTCAAACTTACTAGTCAAGGTCATTTCAAGGTTATCGCTATATTTTTGTTTTGAGGCTTATTTATGTTGGATATTTCAATGATAAAGGTAACTAATGGACTTTTTATGATACATAGACTTCTGAATGTATGAATTTGATAAAATAATTCGTTGAATAATATATGTTATGAGCTGTATGATCGCAGTTAAAAAGGATATGCTAAGATTAATGGTCGCGTAGCGACCACGCCCACCTGAAGGGGCGGGGCAGGGTCAAAAAAATTTTGCCGCGCGGTCAGCCCACAGAGGTGTTTAAGTGATTGTACTAGTTATTCTCTTCTACATCTAAAAGTGTTTGAACTACTTGTGGGTCACAAGGAAAGGCATCTATTGGCTGTTTGTATGTACAACTATTAGTTTGAACTTTGTTCAGAAAAACAAGACGGACACTTCCCAAAATAAGGTCTGGTTAGTTGTTGGTAGTCACATTTAAAGACTTCGGCAAGTCTCAGTGCAATCTTGATAACTTCTAGCTTGCACTTGATGGAATGTGAACCAAAGGGCTAAATATTTGTCCCCAGAAGCATATCCTGTACCAAGTAATACACACAGTACGCATGACATAGCCTGAGATTTTGATTTCTTATAATTTTATTTGCATTTCAAGCAACTTGAAGATTCAGTTGACTACAAGAAATTCAGTGCTGCCATCTGATGCATAATAATCACCATAATCTCGAATAATTAACTTCAACACAATTAAATTGCTGTTCACAGGTTAAAAATTTGAAACTCCTTTGATGACCTTGAAATGACCTTGACTAGTAAGTTTGACCTTAAGAATAATATGTACTAAATTTTGAGTGTGGCGGACCTTCGGTTCAATAGTAATCTATGAAAACATTGAAAATACACTTTTCATGCAATTTTACCTACACAACCAAGGCACCCAGAACCTTGAATTTTCACACATAACATCATCATACCCATATGTATACATGGTATCAAGAACATTGTTCTAGAAATTTTCTGACATGCTGTAGAAAACTTTCATTTTCTCCATAGACTCCTATGTAAAAATAGATTTTTGTCTACCTGTATCTTCTGAACCAAAAGTTTCCGCAGAAATTCCATCCATATGTATGACCTATATGTAAAGGGCTATACACTGAAAAAGTTTCAAGACGATTTGCGAACGGTGGTGTTCTAGAGTCTTACCCTACTATTAAATGCCTGTCTCACAGTTCGCTCTGGATCTTCTAATTCACATGCTGACCATGGGTAGGAAAAGTTCACCGATGCTGTAATCAAATGGCTCAACTCAAATTGCCAGAATCTCGTCTTCATCTTATGGGGAAATTATGCTCAAAAGAAAGGTGCCAGTATTGACAGTAAACGTCACCTTGTTCTCAAAACAGCTCACCCTTCACCTTTATCCGTTCACCGAGGATTCTTTGGTTGTAAAAACTTCTCTAAGGCTAACACTTACTTGGAATCAAAAGGAAAAACTCCAATTAACTGGGGCGATTTACCATAAATCCACCAAACCTAAAGTCTCAACGATTAACAAAACAGTTCAACTCCTAAAAAGAGAAAAAACAATCTCCATATTCTCATTTTCATGGGTACTAATGATCTGGTCAATGTGTCCATTAACATGTTCCGTTATTGTTTGATTCTTACAACAACCATCGGTCACACAATCACCATTGACGATGACTTCACCTCGTGGATTTGGTTTATCTCGATGTTGATAATCGCCTTCTAGAGCTAAGTGGTAACAATCTTTTTCTCTTCCCACTAACAAGATTAAATCTGAACCCAACCTAACCGATGCGTCTCCTCAAAATATCAGCCTTCTGACCGAAAACATCGACAAAATGTCAATCTCTCACAAATCTCCAAGAAAAATCTCAATGAAAACAATCAAACACGAAAAGTTCAATCATTTGTACAAGGTTGTATTTTCTCTTTGTTTTTTTTGTCTTTTCTCAATTTTATTTTTTTTCTCATCTTTTTTTTCTTAGAATAAAGTAGGTAAAAAGTTCGGTGAACATCGAGCTTTCGTATTCAGAAACACTTTCCTTCGTGAACCGGGTCGTGATTTGATGGAATGCGCTCGTGAATTTCTTGGATATTTCAACACGCCAGGTATCAGAGGTGATGAGGAGATTTTCAGCCTTTTCAATTTTCTCCTGTCATATAAGCTTTACATTTTCAATCAAGCTTTGTCACCTGAGAATTCAAATGACAATTTCCACCGAAGATTGGATGAGGAAGCCGAATTCATCGATAAAGCTTTGGCTGTTGTTACGATGGAAGAGGTGGTAAATGCTCGGCCAGCGGAAAATGCGGCAAAAGATTGATTTAAATTGTTAACAATTTACTGCTCATTTGTCTTTTCCTCTATTCTCAGTTGATTTAATTTGTTTGACAATTGTTTTTGTATTACAATTTAAAACAACAATTATCAATTTATCAACATCAATCAAATTAAATCTAAACTTTTCTAAATTCAATTTCGATAATTAAACAATCCAATTGAACAATTAATAAACAGTAATTAATATTAGAATACGACCCCTTTTCTTTTGCCGCTTTTGTTTTTTTTAAAATTTTCCTTTGTCTTCAAGACAATGTATTGATATTGATTTTAATTCTTGTTAATCGTTTCTCCTCTTGTTTTGGTTTATTTTCTTTGTATGTTTAATTGTTCCATCGTTGGTTTTAATCAGTTGAAAATGGCACAGCGTAGTATTACCAGTTACTTTTCTAAGCCTCTTGGTGCTGCCAGTGGGAACGGTGACCTTGCCGGTATAAGTCCAAAAAGGAAAGGCGAAGATGGTTCTGGTTCCGGTGGCGATGGTGCTTTTAGGAAATCAAAGAAGATCCTTAGTAAAGAGGAAGAGGATAGTTTAAAGGTGGAATTGGCTGCAATCGCTCGTACTAATAAAGCTGTTTCAACCAATATTGGTTTAACTTGGTTTAAAGAGTTGAAAGGTGAATTCTCAAAAGGTTATTTCAAAGTGTGATAATCAAAAATTGATTAAAAAATTAAACAATTAAATTAATCACAATTAACACTCAGCAATTAATTATTGATGGTTAATTGTGATAAAATTAACGATGATGATTAAGATGATCATGTTGATGATGATGACCAAGTTGGGTGGTGGCTCATTCAGCCTCAACAACAACAACAGACAACAACGATCAACAATTGGCCAACAATTAACAGTAATAGTAACAGTAACATCATCAACATCATCAACATCATCGTGTCATCATCATCTTTACCAAGGTATTGGTTTTTCTTTCTTTCTCTCTCTTTCTATTTTCTTTTCTCCTTCCTTTTTCCCTTTCCTTGGACTCAATTGTCGGGTAGTCCGACTTTGAGTCCATTCCTTTCCCTCATTATTACTTTGGTTAAAGTCGGGTAGTCCGACTTTAACAAAGTTGTTCTATGACCTCCTCAGATAGTCGAAATGAGCTAGGTCAGGTAGTCTGACCTGACGAGGTTATGCTTTTCTTTTCTTTCTTTTTCTTTTTCTCTTTCTCTCTCTTGCTAAATATTTGTTACTAAGGTAAATAGATTAAGTTAATTAATCGTGTAGAATGATTAATGTTTTGATGATCACATGTAAAAATCTGACCTTACTGATTCTCATGAATACTACACCGAACTCTATGAATCATATTTAATCTCCGATCTTAATTGTTATTCTTTATTATTATTAATTATTCAATTATTGTAATCCCCTTTATCTTAATGTAATCTCAGTTAATTAATTGTTCTTAGGTGGTCAATTCGACGATTAACTCTCTCTAATTCTCCCGAATTTTCTAAGAAAAGGTATAAAACTAAATTGTTCTGAGAGAATTGACCAGAGACAAAACAGAGAAGAATAATTATCATTAACTCTCACCCACAAAGTCCATTAATTATTCTGTTTAACTTTATGTATCGTTTTATTATTCACTGTGTTTCGACATTAAAGTTCATTTAATCAAGAAGATCACTTTTTACTTTCAACATTGTGTTCGTCATAATTTTATATGACAATTGGTGGCAGTGGTGAGATACCGTTAATTGTTTTAGTGAAAAGTGACTATGAAATCTATTGAAATGTCAGCCGTTAATGTTCGCACAGTGGATGCCGAAGAAGGTGAACCATCTAAAGAGAAAGAAAAATCTACAGTGAAACGATGTCTCGCAAAATGTACTATATATCCATTTTCTGGTTCACTTAAAGACCGTGAAGACTTATACGAATGGATGGTAAGATTATACTTTAGCCCCCCCTTCTGATTGTCTTGAAATTTTTTGTATGAATAGCCAATACCAATATGTGTATTCATGAGTAGTATGAACTTGCGGAAATGTCTAGTATAGAAGTTACAGGGATTCAAAAATAGAAATTTGCATTGAGCTCTATGGAGTAATTCCTTATTTTGCCGAACATGAATAGGCTATCATTAAGTTCTGAAAGTTATGCATCATGATCTTTATGTGTCGAAGTTCAAAATGGGTCAATTTAATGCGCATGCGCAGACATCTTCATAGCTAAAACTGCATTAAAAATTGTTATTTTTAAACTTTGCGCACTTATAGTGATGCAAATTGATTTTTTGTAGATGGCACCACATGTCTGCACCTAAATAATAATGCACATGCATCAGAAAGCCTCATTTTGATTTTGACTTTTGACCCGACAACATCGGGTTTTTCTCTCGCTCTCTCTTGCTCTCTCTTGCTCTCTTGCTCCCTCTTGCTCTCTTGCTCCCTCTTACTCTCTTGCTCCCTCTTACTCTCTTGCTCCCTCTTACTCTCTTGCTCCCTCTTGCTCCCTCGTGCTCTCTTGCTCTCTCTTGCGCTCTCATCCCCTTTTTTTCACCTTCTCTTTCTATCACCCCTTTCTTCTCTATCTTTCTCCCATTTTAGGTCCGGCCTCCCCGCATGGCTCGTTCTTGGAACCATGCGCGGTTAGAGCAAGTCTGCGGTAGCCGTGAGTCAGCATTACGCTGGGCTCAAACAGAAGGTCTCCTTCTGGCTACCAACGACTGCGGCCAGCATCGAATCCCGATGAACTATTTTGTTGATCGGGGATCCTGGATCATTTCGGTGCCCTCGCCATAAGCAGCACAGCACCAGACCGAGTGAGCGAAGTGCTGCTAGTGGTTCTTTCTTCGAGAATTCGAGGATCCCACTAGTAGACCACCTTCGTCTCATTTATTCCTGGGCTGCTGATGCTGCTTACGAGGAGGCAGAGAATGAGGCCTCTGTCTCCCCGAACACTGTGGCTTCCACCTACACCCAGTGTCGCGAGGTCGTGTCTTCAATGTTCCTAGGACATCAGGAACATTCGGGGCGGATTGGTGGTCCCGGTATTGTGGTTCAAATTGACGAGGCCAAATTTGGTCGTCGGAAATACCACAAAGGCCGGGTCATCGAGGGTCATTGGCTGCTAGGGATTATTGCGGATGGGTCGGAGGACTTACGTCTCGAGACTTGTCCCAATAATTCTCGAACGGCTGAAGCCCTTATCCCCCTGATCAAGAAGCACGTGGTCGAGGGGTCCATTGTAAGGACGGATGGGTGGCGGGCGTACAGAGGCCTAAGTTCTCATGGCTATGTGCATCAGTGGGTTGACCACTCGAAAGAGTTCGTCAATGAAGCTGGTGTTCATACCCAGAGAATAGAAGCTTCCTGGCGTCCGATGCGGGTTTTCTTTAGGGATCGCCGAGTCCCGAGAGAACAATTCGCAGACCGAGTTCTGGAGTACCAGTGGAGACGCTGGTGCAGAAAGAACAAAGTCCACCCATTTGATAGCCTGCTTAATGCCATCAAGCAAGGCTACCCCATATAAGCTCATTCGGCTAGAGTTGGAAGGACTCGAATCAAAACCTTGGCCTGCTAATATTCTTAGGCCCCGGGCTTCCAGGCACCCGGTGAACAACACCTGTTTGGCCAGTAAAATCCAGCTCTACCTCCACGTGGTACTGGCTGGGTAATGCCAACAGAGCTCTGGTATCAATTAAATGCAACGCCATTGTAATATATAAGTAATTAGAAGTTTGTTCCAATTAAGCACCTCTGCACTTAAACGGGGCGGCGAATTTTGACCCTCCACCCTCAAGTGGGCGTGGTCGCGAGCGACCACGCCCACAGGAAAAGTCAAGCCTAATCTTGCGTAGGCTAATCTAGCAGAGGGAGCTCGTTCTAATCAAATTCATATCTAAGCCTATACATATGAGTGTATGGTCCCGATCTAACAAATTTCACGCCTTGAATGCCTCAAAATACGACACACATGCCATTACAGCATGATATTAGGTTAAAACAATTAAATCTGTATCATAATCAGTTGATATCTCAGGTTCTGTTCTGCGCATGCGCATTAAATTGACCCATTTTGAACTTCGACACATAAAGATCATGATGCATAACTTTCAGAACTTAATGATAGCCTATTCATGTTCGGCAAAATAAGGAATTACTCCATAGAGCTCAATGCAAATTTCTATTTTTGAATCCCTGTAACTTCTATACTAGACATTTCCGCAAATTCATACTACTCATGAATACACATATTGGTATTGGCTATTCATACAAAAAATTTCAAGACAATCAGAAGGGGGGCTATAGTATAGTTTAGCCGAATGGATTGCTGAATTTGACCGAAAATCAACAGTTGTTGGATGGGACGAATCCGACAAATTGGATAACATCGCTAATTACTTTACTGAACATGCAAAATTGGTATGAAAGTTATGCTGCTCCTGGACTTTCGACTACACCAGAGAGGCAAGTTTTCTTGAAATGTTTAAAGCAGCTTTTGGTCTTCCAAACTTTAGAAGTTATGTTCGTGATCAAGTAAGAAAATGTCGTCAATCTTACCATGAAAGTGCCTACGAATATCTGTTGAGAAAGGATAGACTCTGCGATAAAATTGAAATGCCTGTTGAAGATAAAATTCATGAAAGTATCAATGGTCTTCGTTCTGATTTAGCCCAAGTTGTTAGAAACTCAATGATCTCAACTTATGTTTTTGACATTCCCGAACTTTCTCGTATAATACATGTAATGTTTCAATCAGCTTCTATTATTCTATTATAGCTTTCCATTATTAATTGAACAAGTTCACTCAAAGCATTTAATCCCAATCAAGTCAACATAAACCAATCCAATTCATTAATCAAATTATTTCAATTTTTCTTTCATTTAACTTTGCTTTTTCAATTATTATTAATTATTCAATAATTGTCATTATTATTTAACCAATTTACATTAAATATTGGTTCCAATTTATTATTATTATTACTATTAACCCAATTTCTTTTCCTCAACAAACTAACCACAGAACCACCGACCAATTGACTCCACTCACCTCTGTTTCTCACCTAAAGTGGAGGGATGTAATGTTTCAATCAGCTAATTCAGTTGACCAAGAAAACTTTACGTTTTAAAACTTGTCTTTACAATTAGACAAATAGAAAGAAGATTTTTCTTTAACAATTTTCTCTTACTTTTCTCTGTCTTTTTCTCTTTCTATTTATTTAAAATTTATCATCTTTATCTTCTTTCTTACCTTTATCCCAACAGTTTCAAATCTTTACAACGGTCGAGAAAAGGGTACTAATAATAATATTATTAGTCTTTTCTTTGGTCTTTCTTTGTCTCTTTCTTTCTTATCTCTCTTTCTCTTTTACCCTTCATCCTTTGGTACTTAACCAAAACCCTTAACCATTGAAAACCATTAACAATTTGGATCTCAATTGAGATAGTTAATCAATTTAATTTTGTTCAACAAATAAGTTTCAATCAATCTGGTTCATGTAATTCAGTTAATCATTTGTTTTAGTTGTATTACTAATAATTTGTGTCTAATTAATAATATTAATATAATAAAAGTCTTAATTTCTTTTGGGTGACAAAATTTACTGGTGAAAACCTTGTCGACAGGATAAATTTCCTCGTCTTTACCCTCACTCACTTCTGCTACTTAATTATCTTCATCAATTTGTGTTATATTACAGTTCAATCGTCTTGTTTTCTTATTATTTTCATCACAATCAACGCATCTAATCAAAATGTTCAACGATGGTGATAATTTGCAACGTTCATCAGTTAATATTAATAATAATAGTGATTTTGTTCCTCCTCGACCACCACCCCCATATGAACATCAACCACAATCAAATCACTTCCGCCCAAGACTACATATTTTTAATGGACATGATAAGTCGGTAACTATTGAAAATTGGTTGAAATTATATATATCAACTGCTAATCGTTATAATTGGTCATGAAATTGGTGATGAAAAAATTGATCTTCTTGCTGAGTATCTAGCAAAGATGCTTTGAATACTTACATTTCTGCTCGTGATTCTGGTGATTGGATCACAATTAAAAATAAACTAATAACTCGTTTTGGTGTCAGGTCAACTAGACCAAGTGTTGAATTTTGTCGATTAAAATTTAATCATGTTAAAAATGTTGACGAGTATTTCGAGAGTAAGATACGACTAGCTGGTCTAGCGGGTTTCACTGAAACTCAAGCAGTTGAATTAATGATTGATCATCTCTCAGATGAATTGAATGATGTTTTTAGGTCATCAAGTTAATACTTATTGTGAGTTTTATACAATTGCCAAAACAGCCGAACAACACCAATGAAAATCACAATAATAATAATAATCAAAATAAAATCGTCAAGTATTTCATCGCAACAAACAATTCAATTATCACCGTGAAGGTAATAATAATAATAATCAAGTGGTTAAGAAACAACGAAAGGAGCTTGTTATCGTTGCATTGCTAATGGGAAACCAAATTTCACTGGTCCTCTGACTGTCCACCCGAAAAGACAATTACCATCAACCCAAAGTCAACTTTGTTGATTGTATTTCTCAACCACCACCACCACCATCATCATCATCTTTTTCTCAACCATCCTCATCATCATCTCAACCTCATCATCCTTTCAATCAAGGTAATAATAATAATAATCATAATAATAATGACAATAATTTAAACTTATAAGCAGATCTGATTCCAAACCTTTCCATCTCATTATCTCAGGTGAATTAAATAATAATAAAATTAAAATCTTATTTGATCCTGGGTCATGTTTAACACTAATTAGTGATAAATTAGTAACAATTAATCAAATAATAACAAATAATAATTTCTCTTCTTTTTCTACTTTAACTGGAAATGGTTTTGTCTCAGGTCTTGCTCGAATTAATTTAACCATTGGTTCAATTACCAAATCAATTATCGTTTATGTTACTAAATTGGATTATGTTGATTTACTATTGGGTTTAGATAACATTTACAAATTCAAATTAAATTGTCCCTCAAATTATCAAATTTTTCAACAATTAACTGAGGAAAATGAACAATCAGTAGTTCAATTGATTGATCCTCAAATCAATTTACCTTTAAATTTCCACATTGATATTGAATCTAAATTGAATTCAATTAATAATAATAATTTAATCAAACTATTAACAAAATTTGAAAGTGTTTTTAGTGATAACAAATTTAACATTGGTGTTCTTTCTGAGGCACAATGTATCATTGAATTAGATTCTAAAATTCCAATTAACAGTAAACCTTACCGAACTTCACCCATTGAACAAAATAGAATCGAAAATGAAATAACGAGCTTATTAAAAGCTAATCTAATTCAACATTCTCACTCACCTTATGCTTCTCCAGTCACACTTGCATTTAAAAGAGAAGATAATGATAAGACTTGATTTTGTATCGATTACAGAAAATTAAATGATAAAGTAATACCAGACAAATATCCAATGCCTCTTCCAATCCAATTGAGGACATAATTGATAACTTACACAATAACAAATACTTCAGTGTCTTTGATGTTCGATCTGGTTTCTGGCACATTCGTGTTAGAAAAGATGACGTAGCTAAAACTGCGTTCATCACTCAAAATGGTCACTATGAGTGGTTAGTAATGCCCTTTGGGTTCAAAAATGCCCCCGCTATTTTTCAGCGAGCAATTAGAAATCTAATTGAAAAATATTCTCTCACAAAATTCTGTCACAATTATATTGATGATATAATTGTCTACTCATATTTGTCCTCACATTGACCACATTGAAAAATTTATTACTGCAGTTTCAAATGAAGGATTAAAATTGAATTTCGAAAAATGTAAAATTGCTCAATTAAAAGTTAATTATCTTGGACATAGTTTGTCTCTAAATGAGGTTCGTCCTCTTCACTCTAACGTTGATTCGATTCTGAAATTAACACCACCAATAACCGAATTAAGAAGATTCCTTGGTAAAGTAAATTATAATAGAAAATTCATTAATAAAATCAGTACAATTCTTGAACCTCTTCATCAGTTGTTAAGAAAAGAAAATAAGTTCGAATGGACCGAAAGTTGTCAAAAATCGTTTGACCAAATTAAATTATTACTTACCTCTGAGCCAGTATTAAAAATGTTTAATCCAAATAATGAGTTGATCCTTGAAACTGATGCCAGTAAAATTGGAATAGGTGCAGTACTTAAACAACCAAATGAATTAAATGAATTACACCCAATTGGGTATTTCTCAAAGAAATTAACTAATTATCAGCAAAATTATCCAGTTACTCATCTTGAGTGTTTAGCGGTAGTTGAGTCAATTAAATATTGGCACCATTATCTTTATGACCGGAAATTTACCGTGATTACTGATCATAGTGCCTTGACTTCAATTAGGAAGATCAAGAAACCAAATTCCCGCTTATTCACTTGGGCCTTTTTACTTGGTTAATACAACTTTGAAATTAAATACCGACCAGGTAGTGAAAATATTGAAGCTGATTTTCTGTCAAGAGAACCAATTTCAAATGAAGAAATTGAATCTCCTCTTCGTCTTGTTAATTTTATCAATATTGATCTAATTAAAAATGAACAATTAAAATTACAATCAAATCTATCAACAATTGTTGATAAAATGGACTTAAAATTAAAATTGATAAAAATGGAATGATCATATTACCTGAAAATTTGAAAGCTCAGGTCATGAACATTGTTCATGAACAATTTAGTCATTTAGGTGTAAGAAAAATGATCACCGTAATTTCCTGGAAATACTATTGGCCTAAATTGACCAATGATATTATTAATTTCGTTGCTAATTGTCGACCTTGTCAATTAGGCAAAACTAAAAGAATCAAATTAATTAGTGACTTTGGACAATTTGGTCCACCTAAAGATTCATTTCAAATAATCGCAATTGACACAATTTGTGGTCTAGACGGATATAAGTGCAATAAAAAGTATATCCATTTAGCTGTTGATCACTTTTCTCGATTTGTTTGGACAATTGGTTCAAATAATCAAACTGCTAATGAATTTATTAAATTAATTGAGAAAATTAAGAAAATGGGTAAACCAAAATTGATAGTTGCTGATCAATATAAAGCAATTACCTCAAATCAATTCTCTGATTATTTAACTAATAATAATATTAATATTAATTTTATTACAACTCATCAACTTCATCAATTCAATCCAAATGATTTGGTTTACATTGTAAATCGTAGTGGTATTAATAAGGTAAATGGATTGTAACCAATTTGGTCCTTTCAGAATAATTAATCAACATGCAACTAATATTTATAATGTTGCTAAATCAGAATCTCCATTATTAATTGAACAAGTTCACTCAAAGCATTTAATCCCAATCAAATCAACATAAACCAATCCAATTCATTAATCAAATTATTTCAATTTTTCTTTCATTTAACTTTGCTTTTTCAATTATTATTAATTATTCAATAATTGTCATTATTATTTAACCAATTTAAACTAAATGTTGGTTCCAATTTATTATTATTATTACTATTAACCCAATTTCTTTTCCTCAACGAACTAACCACAGAACCACCGACCAATTGACTCCATTCACCTCTGTTTCTCGCCTCAAGTGGAGGGATGTAATGTTTCAATCAGCTAATTCAGTTGACCAAGAAAACTTTACGTTTTAAAACTTGTCTTTACAATTAGACAAATAGAAAGAAGATTTTTCTTTAGTAATTTTCTCTTACTTTTCTCTGTCTTTTTCTCTTTCTATTTATTTAAAATTTATCATCTTTATCTTCTTTCTTACCTTTATCCCAACAGTTTCAAATCTTTACAACGGTCGAGAAAAGGGTACTAATAATAATATTATTAGTCTTTTCTTTGGGTCTTTCTCTTTGTCTCTTTCTTTCTTATCCTCTCTCTTTCTCTTTACCTCTTCTCATCCTTTGGTACTTAACCAAAAACCCTTAACCATTGAAAACCATTAACAATTTGGATCTCAATTGAGATAGTTAATCAATTTAATTTTGTTCAACAAATAAGTTTCAATCAATCTGGTTCATGTAATTCAGTTAATCATTTGTTTTAGTTGTATTACTAATAATTTGTGTCTAATTAATAATATTAATAATAATAAAAGTCTTAATTTCTTTTGGGTGACAAAATTTACTGGTGAAAACCTTACAAGTCGACAGGATAAATTTCCTCGTCTTTACCCTCACTCACTTCTGCTACTTAATTATCTTCATCAATTTGTGTTATATTACAGTTCAATCGTCTTGTTTTCTTATTATTTTCATCACAATCAACTCAACTAATCAAAATGTTCAACGATGGTGATAATTTTCAACCTTCATCAGTTAATATTAATAATAATAGTGATGTTGTTCCTCCTCCACGACCACCACCTCCACCTGAACATCAACAACAATCAAATCACTTCCGCCCAAGACTACATATTTTTAATGGACATGATAAGTCGGTAACTATTGAAAATTGGTTGAAATTATATGAATCAACTGCTAATCGTTATAATTGGTCATATGATGAAAAAATTGATCTTCTTGCTGAGTATTTAGACAAAGATGCTTTAAATACTTACATTTCTGCTCGTGATTCTGGTGATTGGATCACAATTAAAAATAAACTAATTACTCGTTTTGGTGTCAGGTCAATTAGACCAAGTGTTGAATTTTGTCGATTAAAATTCAATCATGTCAAAAATGTTGACGAGTATTTCGAGAGTAAGAAACGACTAGCTGGTCTAGCGGGTTTCACTGAAACTCAAGCAGTTGAATTAATGATTGATCATCTCTCAGATGAATTGAATCGATGTTTTTTAGGTCATCAAGTTAATACTTATTGTGAGTTTTATACAATTGCCAAAACAGCCGAACAACAATTACCTCGAAATGACAATCACAATAATAATAATAATCAAAATAAAAATCGTCAAGTATTTCATCGCAACAAACAATTCAATTATCACCGTGAAGGTAATAATAATAATAATCAAGTGGTTAAGAAACAACCGAAAGGAGCTTGTTATCGTTGCATTGCTAATGGGAAACCAAATCAATTTCACTGGTCCTCTGACTGTCCACTCCGAAAAGACAATTACCATCAACCCAAAGTCAACTTTGTTGATTGTATTTCTCAACCACCACCACCATCATCATCATCTTTTTCTCAACCATCCTCATCATCATCTCAACCTCATCATCCTTTCAATCAAGGTAATAATAATAATAATCATAATAATAATGACAATAATTTAAACTTATAAGCAGATCTGATTCCAAACCTTTCCATCTCATTATCTCAGGTGAATTAAATAATAATAAAATTAAAATCTTATTTGATCCTGGGTCATGTTTAACACTAATTAGTGATAAATTAGTAACAATTAATCAAATAATAACAAATAATAATTTCTCTTCTTTTTCTACTTTAACTGGAAATGGTTTTATCTCAGGTCTTGCTCGAATTAACTTAACCATTGGTTCAATTACCAAATCAATTATCGTTTATGTTACTAAATTGGATTATGTTGATTTACTATTGGGTTTAGATAACATTTACAAATTCAAATTAAATTGTCCCTCAAATTATCAAATTTTTCAACAATTAACTGAGGAAAATGAACAATCAGTAGTTCAATTGATTGATCCTCAAATCAATTTACATTTAAACTTCCACATTGATATTGAATCTAAATTGAATTCAATTAATAATAATAATAATTTAATCAAACTATTAACAAAATTTGAAAGTGTTTTTAGTGATAACAAATTTAACATTGGTGTTCTTTCTGAGGCACAATGTATCATTGAATTAGATTCTAAAATTCCAATTAACAGTAAACCTTACCGAACTTCACCCATTGAACAAAATAGAATCGAAAATGAAATAACGAGCTTATTAAAAGCTAATCTAATTCAACATTCTCACTCACCTTATGCTTCTCCAGTCACACTTGCATTTAAAAGAGAAGATAATGATAAGACTCGATTTTGTATCGATTACAGAAAATTAAATGATAAAGTAATACCAGACAAATATCAATGCCTCTTCCAATCCAATTGAGGACATAATTGATAACACACAATAACAAATACTTCAGTGTCTTTGATGTTCGATCTGGTTTCTGGCACATTCGTGTTAGAAAAGATGACGTAACTAAACTGCGTTCATCACTCAAAATGGTCACTATGGTGGTTAGTAATGCCCTTTGGGTTCAAAATGCCCCGCTATTTTCAGCGAGCAATTAGAAATCTAATTGAAAATATTCTCTCAAATTCTGTCACAATTATATTGATGATATAATTGTCTACTCATATATTTGTCCTCACATTGACCACATTGAAAAATTATTAACTGCAGTTTCAAATGAAGGATTAAAATTGAATTTCGAAAAATGTAAAATTGCTCAATTAAAAGTTAATTATCTTGGACATAGTTTGTCTCTAAATGAGGTTCGTCCTCTTCACTCTAACGTTGATTCGATTTTGAAATTAACACCACCCAAAACAATAACCGAATTAAGAAGATTCCTTGGTAAAGTAAATTATAATAGAAAATTCATTAATAAAATCAGTACAATTCTTGAACCTCTTCATCAGTTGTTAAGAAAAGAAAATAAGTTCGAATGGAACGAAAATTGTCAAAAATCGTTTGACCAAATTAAATTATTACTTACCTCTGAGCCAGTATTAAAAATGTTTAATCCAAATAATGAGTTGATCCTTGAAACTGATGCCAGTAAAATTGGAATAGGTGCAGTACTTAAACAACCAAATGAATCAAATGAATTACACCCAATTGGGTATTTCTCAAAGAAATTAACTAATTATCAGCAAAATTATCCAGTTACTCATCTTGAGTGTTTAGCGGTAATTGAGTCAATTAAATATTGGCACCATTATCTTTATGACCGGAAATTTACCGTGATTACTGATCATAGTGCCTTGACTTCAATTAGGAAAATCAAGAAACCAAATTCCCGCTTATTCACTTGGGCCTTTTTACTTGGTCAATACAACTTTGAAATTAAATACCGACCAGGTAGTGAAAATATTGAAGCTGATTTTCTGTCAAGAGAACCAATGAAGAAATTGAATCTCCTCTTCGTTAATTTTATCAATATTGATCTAATTAAAATGAACAATTAAAATTACAATCAAATCTATCAACAATTGTTGATAAAATGGACTTAAAATTAAAATTGATAAAATGGGAATGAGAGAATCATATTACCTGAAAATTTGAAAGCTCAGGTCATGAACATTGTTCATGAACAATTTGGTCATTTAGTAAGAAAAATGATCACCGTAATTTCCTGGAAATACTATTGGCCTAAATTGACCAATGATATTAATTTCGTTGCTAATTGTCGACCTTGTCAATTAGGCAAAACTAAAAGAATCAAATTAATTAGTGACTTTGGACAATTTGGTCCACCTAAAGATTCATTTCAAATAATCGCAATTGACACAATTTGTGGGTTAGATGGATATAAGTAAGAAAAGTATATCCATTTAGCTGTTGATCACTTTTCTCGATTTGTTTGGACAATTGGTTCAAATAATCAAACTGCTAATGAATTTATTAAATTAATTGAGAAAATCAAGAAAATGGGTAAACCAAAATTGATAGTTGCTGATCAATATAAAGCAATTACCTCAAATCAATTCTCTGATTATTTAACTAATAATAATATTAATATTAATTTTATTACAACTCATCAACTTCATCAATTCAATCCAAATGATTTGGTTTACATTGTAAATCGTAGTGGTATTAATAAGGGTAAATTGGATTGTAACCAATTCGGTCCTTTCAGAATAATTAATCAACATGCAACTAATATTTATAATGTTGCTAAATCAGAATCTCCATTATTAATTGAACAAGTTCACTCAAAGCATTTAATCCCAATCAAGTCAACATAAACCAATCCAATTCATTAATCAAATTATTTCAATTTTTCTTTCATTTAACTTTGCTTTTCAATTATTATTAATTATTCAATAATTGTCATTATTATTTAACCAATTTAAACTAAATGTTGGTTCCAATTTATTATTATTATTACTATTAACCCAATTTCTTTTCCTCAACGAACTAACCACAGAACCACCGACCAATTGACTCCATTCACCTCTGTTTCTCGCCTCAAGTGGAGGGATGTAATGTTTCAATCAGCTAATTCAGTTGACCAAGAAAACTTTACGTTTTAAAACTTGTCTTTACAATTAGACAAATAGAAAGAAGATTTTTCTTTAACAATTTTCTCTTACTTTTCTCTGTCTTTTTCTCTTTCTATTTATTTAAAATTTATCATCTTTATCTTCTTTCTTACCTTTATCCCAACAGTTTCAAATCTTTACAACGGTCGAGAAAAGGGTACTAATAATAATATTATTAGTCTTTTCAGTCTTCTTTCTCTTTCTTTCTTATCCTCTCTTCTCTTTACCTCTTCTCATCCTTTGGTACTTAACCAAAACCCTTAACTATTGGAAACCATTAACAATTTGGATCTCAATTGAGATAGTTAATCAATTTAATTTTGTTCAACAAATAAGTTTCAATCAATCTGGTTCATGTAATTCAGTTAATCATTTGTTTTAGTTAAATTACTAATCATTTGTGTCTAATTAATAATATTAATAATAATAAAAATCTTAATTTCTTTTGGGTGACAAAATTTACTGGTGAAAACCTTACAAGTCGACAGGATAAATTTCCTCGTCTTTACCCTCATTCACTTCTGCAACTGCATAATCCTCATCAACTTGTGTGTTTAATTACAAGTCTATTGTTTCAATTTCTTATTATTTTCATCACAATCAATTCATCTAATCAAAATGTTTAACGATGGTGATAATTTTCAACCTTCATCAGTTAATATTAATAATAATAGTGATGTTGTTCCTCCTCCACGACCACCACCTCCACCTGAACATCAACAACAATCAAATCACTTCCGCCCAAGACTACATATTTTTAATGGACATGATAAGTCGGTAACTATTGAAAATTGGTTGAAATTATATGAATCAACTGCTAATCGTTATAATTGGTCATATGATGAAAAAATTGATCTTCTTGCTGAATATTTAGACAAAGATGCTCTAAATACTTACATTTCTGCTCGTGATTCTGGTGATTGGATCACAATTAAAAATAAACTAATTACTCGTTTTGGTGTCAGGTCAATTAGACCAAGTGTTGAATTTTGTCGATTAAAATTTAATCATGTCAAAAATGTTGACGAGTATTTCGAGAGTAAGAAACGACTAGCTGGTCTAGCGGGTTTCACTGAAACTCAAGCGGTTGAATTAATGATTGATCATCTCTCAGATGAATTGAATCGATGTTTCTTAGGTCATCAAGTTAATACTTATTGTGAGTTTTATACAATTGCCAAAACGGCCGAACAACAATTACCTCGAAATGACAATAACAATAATAATAATAATCAAAATAAAAATCGTCAAGTATTTCATCGCAACAAACAATTCAATTATCACCGTGAAGGTAATAATAATAATAATCAAGTGGTTAAGAAACAACCGAAAGGAGCTTGTTATCGTTGCATTGCTAATGGGAAACCAAATCAATTTCACTGGTCCTCTGACTGTCCACTCCGAAAGGACAATTACCATCAACCCAAAGTCAACTTTGTTGATTGTATTTCTCAACCACCACCACCATCATCATCATCATCTTTTTCTCAACCATCCTCATCATCATCTCAATCTCATCATCCTTTCAATCAAGGTAATAATAATAATAATCATAATAATAATGACAATAATTTAAACTTATAAGCAGATCTGATTCCAAACCTTTCCATCTCATTATCTCAGGTGAATTAAATCATAATAAAATTAAAATCTTATTTGATCCTGGGTCATGTTTAACACTAATTAGTGATAAATTAGTAATAATTAATCAAATAATAACAAATAATAATTTCTCTTCTTTTTCTACTTTAACTGGAAATGGTTTTGTCTCAGGTCTTGCTCGAATTAATTTAACCATTGGTTCAATTACCAAATCAATAATCGTTTATGCTACTAAATTGGATTATGTTGATTTACTATTGGGTTTAGATAATATTTACAAATTCAAATTAAATTGTCCCTCAAATTATCAAATTTTTCAACAATTAACTGAGGAAAATGAACAATCAGTAGTTCAATTGATTGATCCTCAAATCAATTTACATTTAAACTTCCACATTGATATTGAATCTAAATTGAATTCAATTAATAATAATAATAATTTAATCAAACTATTAACAAAATTTGAAAGTGTTTTTAGTGATAACAAATTTAACATTGGTGTTCTTTCTGAGGCACAATGTATCATTGAATTAGATTCTAAAATTCCAATTAACAGTAAACCTTACCGAACTTCACCCATTGAACAAAATAGAATCGAAAATGAAATAACGAGCTTATTAAAAGCTAATCTAATTCAACATTCTCACTCACCTTATGCTTCTCCAGTCACACTTGCATTTAAAAGAGAAGATAATGATAAGACTTGATTTTGTATCGATTACAGAAAATTAAATGATAAAGTAATACCAGACAAATATCCAATGCCTCTTCCAATCCAATTGAGGACATAATTGATAACTTACACAATAACAAATACTTCAGTGTCTTTGATGTTCGATCTGGTTTCTGGCACATTCGTGTTAGAAAAGATGACGTAAAAACTGTTCATCACTCAAAATGGTCACTATGAGTGGTTAGTAATGCCCTTTGGGTTCAAAAATGCCCCCGCTATTTTTCAGCGAGCAATTAGAAATCTAATTGAAAAATATTCTCTCACAAAATTCTGTCACAATTATATTGATGATATAATTGTCTACTCGCCTTATTTGTCCACTCACATTGACCACATTGAAAAATTTATTACTGCAGTTTCAAATGAAGGATTAAAATTGAATTTCGAAAAATGTAAAATTGCTCAATTAAAAGTTAATTATCTTGGACATAGTTTGTCTCTAAATGAGGTTCGTCCTCTTCACTCTAACGTTGATTCGATTCTGAAATTAACACCACCCGCAACAATAACCGAATTAAGAAGATTCCTTGGTAAAGTAAATTATAATAGAAAATTCATTAATAAAATCAGTACAATTCTTGAACCTCTTCATCAGTTGTTAAGAAAAGAAAATAAGTTCGAATGGACCGAAAGTTGTCAAAAATCGTTTGACCAAATTAAATTATTACTTACCTCTGAGCCAGTATTAAAAATGTTTAATCCAAATAATGAGTTGATCCTTGAAACTGATGCCAGTAAAATTGGAATAGGTGCAGTACTTAAACAACCAAATGAATTAAATGAATTACACCCAATTGGGTACTTTTCAAAGAAATTAACTAATTATCAGCAAAATTATCCAGTTACTCATCTTGAGTGTTTAGCGGTAATTGAGTCAATTAAATATTGGCACCATTATCTTTATGACCGGAAATTTACCGTGATTACTGATCATAGTGCCTTGACTTCAATTAGGAAAATCAAGAAACCAAATTCCCGCTTATTCACTTGGGCCTTTTTACTTGGTCAATACAACTTTGAAATTAAATACCGACCAGGTAGTGAAAATATTGAAGCTGATTTTCTGTCAAGAGAACCAATTTCAAATGAAGAAATTGAATCTCCTCTTCGTCTTGTTAATTTTATCAATATTGATCTAATTAAAAATGAACAATTAAAATTACAATCAAATCTATCAACAATTGTTGATAAAAATGGACTTAAAATTAAAATTGATAAAAATGGGAATGAGAGAATCATATTACCTGAAAATTTGAAAGCTCAGGTCATGAACATTGTTCATGAACAATTTGGTCATTTAGGTGTAAGAAAAATGATCACCGTAATTTCCTGGAAATACTATTGGCCTAAATTGACCAATGATATTATTAATTTCGTTGCTAATTGTCGACCTTGTCAATTAGGCAAAACTAAAAGAATCAAATTAATTAGTGACTTTGGACAATTTGGTCCACCTAAAGATTCATTTCAAATAATCGCAATTGACACAATTTGTGGGTTAGATGGATATAAGTGTAAGAAAAAGTATATCCATTTAGCTGTTGATCACTTTTCTCGATTTGTTTGGACAATTGGTTCAAATAATCAAACTGCTAATGAATTTATTAAATTAATTGAGAAAATCAAGAAAATGGGTAAACCAAAATTGATAGTTGCTGATCAATATAAAGCAATTACCTCAAATCAATTCTCTGATTATTTAACTAATAATAATATTAATATTAATTTTATTACAACTCATCAACTTCATCAATTCAATCCAAATGATTTGGTTTACATTGTAAATCGTAGTAGTATTAATAAAATTGATTGTAACCAATTCGGTCCTTTCAGAATAATTAACCAACTAATATTTATACTAAATCAGAATCTCCATTATTAATTGAACAAGTTCACTCAAAGCATTTAATCCCAATCAAATCAACATAAACCAATCCAATTCATTAATCAAATTATTTCAATTTTTCTTTCATTTAACTTTGCTTTTTCAATTATTATTAATTATTCAATAATTGTCATTATTATTTAACCAATTTAAACTAAATGTTGGTTCCAATTTATTATTATTATTACTATTAACCCAATTTCTTTTCCTCAACGAACTAACCACAGAACCACCGACCAATTGACTCCATTCACCTCTGTTTCTCGCCTCAAGTGGAGGGATGTAATGTTTCAATCAGCTAATTCAGTTGACCAAGAAAACTTTACGTTTTAAAATCTTTACAATTAGACAAATAGAAAGAAGATTTTCTTTAGTAATTTTCTTACTTTTCTCTGTCTTTTTCTTTCTATTTATTTAAAATTTATCATCTTTATCTTCTTCTTACCTTTATCCCAACAGTTTCAAATTTACAACGGTCGAGAAAAGGGTACTAATAATATTATTAGTTTTGGGTCTTTCTTGTCTCTTTCTTTCTTATCCTCTCTTCTCTTTACCTCTTCTCATCCTTTGGTACTTAACCAAAACCCTTAACCATTGAAAACCATTAACAATTTGGATCTCAATTGAGATAGTTAATCAATTTAATTTTGTTCAACAAATAAGTTTCAATCAATCTGGTTCATGTAATTCAGTTAATCATTTGTTTTAGTTGTATTACTAATAATTTGTGTCTAATTAATAATATTAATAATAATAAAAGTCTTAATTTCTTTTGGGTGACAAAATTTACTGGTGAAAACCTTACATACAATTAAGTGAAGCAAATCTACAAACAACTTCAACATTGAATATTTCCACTACAAGTGTACCAATGATATCCCTTGACCCTAATACATTAATTGAATGAAATGTGAATTATTGAGAACTATCGTCGAGCGACTAGCTAGACTAGAAGAGAGAAATGGTGATACAAATCGAGATCGAACTTCAATGAAATGTCATTACTGTAAAAGATTTGGTCATGTCAAACAAGATTGTCGTCTTTATAAAAGAGACTTAGAAAATGATGATGTATATTCTTCGAGATCGAGTAGTCTGAACCGACGAGATAATAACTCGAATCATTTCAATAATCAACAAGCAAACGAAAGTGTAGCTTATCCACAACCTTCGACGAATCTTAGTAATTGTTGTGTAACTTTGAATGAGTCATCAAATAAAACAGAATGGAGTTATGGTAATCTAATCAAAGCAACTGTCGTTATGAATAAGATTCCAATTGAAGCCGTTATTGATCCTGGAGCTCAAATCACAATCATTGACGCCAAAATCTTTGCTAAATTGAACACACCTCTATCAAATTACGATGGGTCCGTCGCTTTTAATGCTTCTGGATCAAGGTTATACCCATTAGGTTCGGTCCGGTTCGATAGGAATCTATGAAACCTTGAAAATACAATTTTAATCCAATTTTACCTACACAACCAAGTCACTCAGAACCTTGAATTTTCACACTTGACATAATCATACCCATATGTATACATGGTATCAAAAACATCGTTCTAGAAATTTTTCGACATGCTGTAGAAAACTTTCATTTTCTCCATAGACTCCTATGTAAAAATAGATTTTTGACTACCTGTATCTTCTAAACCAAAAGTTTCCGCAGAAACTCCATCCATATGTATGACCTATATGTTAAGGGCTATACACTGGAAAAGTTTCAAGACGATTTGCGAACGGTGGTGTTCTAGAGTCTTACCAAAGATTCAATTCTTAAAATGTATTTGGAATAATATTGGAAAATTGATCGAGATTAATTCAAGTTTGTCGACAAAATTACTATTAGATTATTTCATTCCAACAAATGATTTAGAAAATCTTCTTAATTCGCTTGAATCAAAGCCGCTCGATCTAATGAGAGTTTTAAAATGTTTAATTGATTGTGATCAGTCAACTAATTGGTCTGTCAAAGATTCACCGTTAATATCTAAATGTTCAATTCTATTTGAACCTTGGATCCATGAGAGATACATTGAATTACTTTGTAAATATGAACCAGATGAAGCTGCCCGTTTCTTGCAATCAACTTCAACTTATCGGCCGAAAGTGGCTCTTCAAATATGTACCAAATCGGATAATCAACAAGCTAAAGCCATTTTATATGAGAAAGAAGATAAATTCACCGAAGCATTGGATTTACTATTGGATAAATTAGACAAAGATTTAATCCTAATCAATAATGATGAGACAAGTGATCAATTGAAAGATGAACAACTTTTTAAAAAGTTATTCTCACAGTTTGAGAATTTAATTCAATTTGCTCAACGATGTTCGGAAAAATTGGACAATCCAGAGAATCGGGAATTCCTCTGGTATCCTCTTCTCCAAAGAGTGACCTCTTTCCACGAGATAACGGACAAACTTTATCCCGAATCCCGTTCATTTTCAATCGACCTGTGCAATAACATGTTCAACAATATGATGGGTTATATTTCAATGTTAACACTATTAACATGGATTCTTGAATCATCAATTACCGATAGTGAATCGATTGGACAATTTTCAAAGATTCGTTACCTGTTAACCGCCATGTTGGATGCATACAATTACGAGGCCAGTTTGTTGACCGCTTATAATGATACAATTAAAAGTGAATTGTATCGTTCATTGTCAAATTATGTTTACCTTTCTAAAAAAGGTTTCATCATAAAAAGTAACAGTAAATGTGGACTTTGTAACGGGAATTGTAATTCCTCCAGTGAGAGTTTAATTATCTTCCAATGTCATTCTTACCATGTTGATTGTTTATCGATTGATAATCGTAACCTAGGTTGTCCTCTATGTAATCAAAATTCATCGTTGATTAAATTAAAATGTAACGATGATGATGGAAGTGGATCAAAAGATCAATCTGACAACGACAAGGATCCAATTGATGAAAAACAACAACAACAATTAACAAAAAGTGCTGCTAATCAACCAATGAAAACAATTTACGATGAGTTTGTTATTGATGATATCGAGGAAATTGAAGATAATATTAATTCACTCAACAATAATCCTGATAAATTTAAAGAATGGGAAAGATTGTCTAATCATTTACGAAATGATCTAATTCCGAGACCACTTGGAAAATTAAACAAGATTCAATTAAAATCGACAATCAAACAATTTAATCAGCCCAATCTAACGTTGATTCCTCGAGGTTATCTTTCATAACTTATCAATGGTGCAATCAAACAGTATTATTATAAATAGAGATACAATTAACTGTATCACAATTAACCAAGAAAATGTGATCATGATACACAATTGATTTAACCTTTACGATTAAGATCAATGTTTGTCTTGACAAAAAAACGATTTAATTCAATTGTTGTTTTGATAACAAAATTGATTATTTGGTAATCATAATTGAATTTGTTGTTGAAAAAATATTTAAATTAAATATTAATTTCAATTTGTATTTAGTAAACAAAGAAAAACAATTAATTAGCAAGTTAATTGTGCTAAGTATTATAAAAATTGTTGCTTCTACCAATTTGTTTATATATTTTTTACGTGATTTTGATTCATAGTTAAATCATAATCATTGATTTCCCTTGAGAAAAAAAATTTGGAATCAGCTGATAATTAACGAAAAAGCTTTTCCAATGACAATATAGTTTTCTAATTTGATTAAATCTTTTTGCTCTGATTTATGATCAGATTGTTGAAAGAAAAAGCTATTAATCCGTTAGCCAGTTTTAAATCACAAAAATATAAATTGATAGAAATTAATTAATGAAAAGTTCATTTGGGTAGAATAGTTTTCACAATTAATCAACCTCATCATTGATTATCGTCTAGATTCACCAATTTAACTAATCGTGAACCTTTTGAACATTTTCACCCTTTGAACATGATCCTTTCCACTTTCGATTTGACCTTTGCTTTAATTATATATTCCATTTTCATAGCCATCATAACGACCAACGGTGTTCCTGTTTCGACTGTATCACCTGGAGACCAAAATTTTCTCGATAACACCGGGCATTGGAGCGACAACACCAGCAGCTCCATCGGAAGATTCAGTTGATCCGGTTGACCGATAATGAGGTTTAGTTTCCAGCTCGAAATTGTAACCACCTTTATCCGAAGTGAACAAGGCAACCTGACTTGAAGATGATTTAAGAAATTTGTAATTCTGAGTTAATCCATCTTCATTGACCTAATGAGTTGGTCAATGAATCGTAATTAGCCTCAAGTGTAACAAAGGTGATCCATTAAGTGAAACTGAGTATTCATTTGGTCCATGTTGTTGACCACAGCAGAGTATTTTCATCATTGTAAAGGAGAGTGAATGTTTTTGTGAGGTCATCGTTTGGTGTAACCTGAAGGCATCGGTCACCAGTGGACTGAACATTGGTGGGTAAAGATGAAATCGACGATGATGCAGCTGATGAAGCAAATACACCGATGGCGGTGATGTTAATCAACTTTGAAGGTAATTCGGTTTTAGTAAATAAAGTTGACTCTTGTTCTTTGATGAAATCGGTGTGAACTCGACCAGCAGCAAATTCTGGATGTGATGCTAAACGATGAAGGAAATTGATGTTTGTTTTCAAACCCGATAAATTGAATTTACTTAACGATGAACGAAGTTTCATTAAAGCTGAATTTCGATCTGGAGCCCAAACAACAAGTTTTGCGATCATTGGATCATAATGAACGGAAACTTCATCACCACTTCGAACTCCCATTTCAATTCTTACATTTTCTTCATGTTCAGGTAACTTAATTTGCCCCAGTTTACCTGCTCCAGGCATAAAATTATTCTCAGGATCTTCAGCGTAAATTCTGGCCTCCATTGAATGTCCATGAAGTTTAATCTCTTCTTGATATTTGGGTAAAGTCTCACCACGAGCTACTCGTATTTGCCATTCAACCAGATCCTCGAGTTATCATCTCAGTAACCGGATGTTCAACTTGAATTCAGTGTTCATTTCCATGAAATAAAATTTACCATCTTTAGGATCGTAAATAAATTCAACAGTTCCTGCGCCAACATAGTTAACCGCTTGAGCAGCTCGAACAGCGGCTTTACCCAATTCTGCTCGAGTTTCATCGTCGATTCCTGGTCCTGGTGCCTCTTCAATAATCTTCTGGTGTCTTCGTTGGACTGAACAATCTCTCTCAAACAGGTAAACACAGTCACCATGTTGATCGGCAAATACCTGTACCTCAACATGACGAGGATTAGCAACATACTTTTCAATTAGAACCGATTGATCACCAAAAGATTTAAGTGATTCTCGTCTCGCTGATTCAAGTTGAGTTATAAAATCCTCTTTAGCTAAACAGATTCTCATTCCTTTACCACCACCTCCTTTAATTGCTTTTATCATTATGGGGAAACCAATTTTCTCAGCCTCTGATAGTAATAATTGATCACTTTGATCTTCCCCATGGTAACCAGGAATTACCGGTACTCCAGCATGAGACATAATATGTTTGGCAATTGATTTAATTCCCATATCACGTATGGCTGATGCCGGTGGACCAATGAATATAAGTCCAGATGAATTAACCATATCAGCAAATTCAGGATTCTCAGAGAGAAAACCATAACCAGGATGAATTGCCTGAGCTCCGCATCTTTTAGCTGCTTCAATTAGTTTAACTTTATTAAGATAACTATCAGCTGATGGTGAATCTCCCAAGTTAATTGCTTCATCAGCCAAGTAAACATGCATCGAATCTCTATCCATGTTAGAGTAAACTGCAGTTGTTAATAGTCCCATTCGTTTAGCTGTTCTTGCAATCCTACAGCTGATTTCACCACGATTAGCGATCAGAATTTTTGATAATTCGGCTTGATGAACTGCTCGTTGAACATTAGTTGGATAATTTCTTGTAAAACTGTCAATAACAAAGAGGGAGAAACAAATAATAATAAGAGAAAGGTAATAATTACAAAACTATCAACAAAGATAATTGTTGAATTAAAGTCCATTAAATGTAATCTTGACATAGAAATTTATGAGGCTCATACAACGAGACTTTGATTCCAATATCGTATCAGATTTATTAGAAAAATTATCCCAGTAATTCAATTGTTATCAACTGACATCTTTTAAATCAGTTAATAATCAAACACAAGTACCTTGATTATATCTATGATAATTCAATGAAAGGATAATTAATTTGACTTAAGAGTGAAAATAACATCTAATGCGAGTTAACTAATTGCAGAGAAATGCAAAGAAATTTGCTGATTGTTGGTTTAAAGATTTTGGGAAATTGAAGAGAAATTAATTGTATCATGATAAATGAGAAATCGGGAAATGGTTATATTAAGAATTTCGGTTAATTGTTGAGAATTAAAATTAGAAATGAAAACAAACCTGTTGAGACGATTAGTAGATCGGAGGAAATTGGAACCATTCATGATGATGAAACTTGGAAGAGGCTTAATGTTGACTGATTTATATTAATCTGGTATTAAAAGAAAAAGAAGGAGAGAACTTAAATTGTAAACAATTAACGATGATGAGAAACGAAAACAAAGTGAGCAATTGAATGAATGGTTTGAAACAAAATGTCTATGAAAATATTACCTTGGAGATGAAAATATTAGGCTTGTTACTTTGTCTCTACTATTGATGGCTCATTATGGAGGCACTTCTAATAAATTGATTGTGATAATCACTTTAACCACAATTAAACCTTGATCATTCACATGATTAGATGAGGAAGAGAAACAGATATGGATAGAAATTAACACGTGTGATCGATTAATTGAATGTAGAAATAGAAAAATTTTAAAAAAAGTTGTTCCATCACTTTCATCAACTGAACCATCAGATTGATTGTTACCTAGAAAATTGGACAATTCAAATAAAATCAAAGAGAAAGAAAAGAAAAGAAAGAGTTAAAATGGTGAATCAATCGGAATGATTTAAATTTGGTTAGAATTTAAATTGATTGGTTGATTTGGTTTTTCTTTGTCTTGTTTCAATTGGATTTGAAAATTAACAGTTTTCACTGTTGTGATGATGAGAGGCCAATGTTTTGTGTCACAAGATTAACCGTTGATTGAAATGATGATTTATTTCAATTGTCACTTTGATCGACTAATCAACTAACCCACTAATGTTGGTTGATAAGTGCATTGATTATAATTGTTGCAATTAGATTAACTTACTGGTTCGGTTTTCTCTTTTATCGGACATTGAACGTTATAGAAGAAAACAAAGTGAATTAAAAGGTAATTAAGTTTTGTTTTTTTTTTGTTCTCTCATCAATGATTAAGGCAATTGAAATCAGGATCAGCTTTTCACCATGGGGATTAATGAATTGTAAATCAAATGACACATTAATCAAGATGATATTTTGTAATCATTAAAAAAATATTGATTAGAAAATGGAAACAGTAAAAATGGCAAGTTGAGTCAAAGACTTTGTAGTTTAATCACAAATGATTTACCTGGGCGGAAGAAAGAAAAAGGATTATGATTAGATGAAATTGAGATAAAGGGGATTTAAATTCCCCAATTGATTGAAGATTAGCAACAATTAACTTAACCTGATTAGCTTAAATAACGAAGGTAAAAGGTTGAATTGTCATTTTGATTTCCATTTCCAAACAACTTGATGTAATAATCCAAAAATTGAAACACTTTTGACATTCAATTTTCTTTCATCTTTCAACAATTCAATTGTAAAAATCTTGTCATCATTAACCATCAATTCAGTTCAGTTAATACAATCAAGTTAAATTGTAATCCATCTATAAACAATCAATAAAAGAAAAACAAACGAAAATTAAATCAAAATAACCAAAAGTAAGTCCAATGTTTATTTACCAAAACAAAACAATTTACTAACTAAATTGTCACTTACCAACCAAATTCCCTTGATCTTAACAATTTTACAATTAAATCCAAGAAAAATTTCACACAAAATTCTAATTAATCACAGAAAAAAAATCTAATTACAATTAAATTAAAATGGAAAAGGTGAAAACAAAATGGAAACAAAATTTTCCGCTCAAAAGGAATAACTGTTTTTCGAATAGATGGAGCCACTTTCGAATCGAATTTTTGGCGGTTTTTTCTTATTCTTTTTCTTAGAAGATGAAAATTGTTCTTTCATCATTTTCTCATCTTGTAAAAATTGTTTCTCTCTCATTTTGACCGTTTTTTTTTAATTTGATTTTTAAACTCTTTCAACTACCTCATCCGTTATCTTCCATCTTCCATCTTAATTACCTCACCCTTTTCTTCTCCCTCGTGATAATTTCTTTTGTTTCAGTTAACTGTTTCTCTTCATTTTCTCTCATTCACTTTACTTAAACTCTTGGTTCTATTTGCATCTTTTTCCTTGAACTGATCTTTTTCTCTCTTTCCTCATTAAACGAAATTGTTTTGTTTCTTTTTTTTTCTTCTTCTTTAATCCTTTGAATCTTGTGAATAACGAAAATGTCTTCTAATAAGATGTACGTTGTCAAGCGAAATGGTCGACAAGAATCGGTCATGTATGATAAAATTACCTCTCGAGTAGCTAAACTTTGCTATGGATTGAACATGGATTTTATTGATCCACCTGCGATTACTAGAAAGGTTATTGATGGTCTATATCCTGGTGTATCTACCGTTGAATTGGATAATTTGGCTGCTGAAATTAGTGCCAGTATGACCTCGCAACACCATGAATATGCCATTCTTGCTGCTCGAATCGCCATTAGTAATCTACACAAAGAGACAAAGAAAAATTTCACCGAGGTTATCGAAGATCTTTACAAAATGTATGATGCTGATTCTAAATCTCCTTCACCCATGATTGCTGAGAAAACATATCAAATTATCATTGCCAATTCAGAGACTCTCAATTCAGCTTTAATCTATGATCGGGATTTCAGGTAACCATAGTAGTTTTGTGATTAATTTCCCACCAGAATTTAATCAACATGTTATCTATGTAATTAAGAAATTGTTGTGTAACATTTTTCTTATCTACATATCAATGACCTTGTATTTCTGATAATGTTTGTAATTGGTTTTTATTTATTTTTGTTTTTCTTCCTCAATTGATAATATTTCTTTTCATTTTTTATCGTTGATGGTTTACAGTTATGATTATTTTGGCTTTAAAACCTTGGAGAGGTCTTATCTACTCAAAATAAAAGGTAAAGTGGTTGAAAGACCTCAGCACATGTTAATGAGAGTTGCTGTTGGAATTCATGGTGAAGACATTGAATCTGCTCTTCAAACCTATGAACTTATGTCCCAAAAATGGTTCACTCATGCATCTCCCACTCTTTTTAACGCTGGTACACCTCGACCTCAACTATCAAGTTGTTATCTTCTTACCATGAGAGAAGACAGTATCGAGGGAATCTCGGATACTCTTAAAGATTGTAACCTCATTTCTAAATATGCTGGTGGAATTGGACTTAATGTTCACTGTATTCGAGCAAAAGGAACTCGAATTGCTGGGACCAATGGTACTTCTGATGGTCTTATACCAATGTTAAAGATGTTCAATGAATCTGCTCGTTATGTTAACCAGGGTGGTAAACGACCTGGTGCCTATGCTATTTATATTGAACCTTGGCATTCTGATGTTTTCGATTTCATTTCTTTGAGGAAAAATACTGGTAAAGAAGAGATGAGAGCTAGAGATTTATTTTTGGCTCTTTGGGTCCCCGATCTTTTCATGGAACGAGTTAAAATGGATGGCATGTGGAGTCTCATGTGTCCACACAAATGTCCAGGTCTTTTTGAGGTTTATGGTGATGAATTTGTTGAGCTTTACACCAAATACGAAAATGAGAAACGTTACAATCAACAAATTAAAGCTCGATCTCTCTGGTCGGCAATAATTGACGCTCAAATGGAAACGGGTGTCCCTTATATGCTTTATAAAGACCATTGTAATAATAAATCGAACCAGAAAAATCTTGGTACCATTAAGTGTTCCAATTTGTGTACTGAAATTGTTGAATACAGTTCACCCAGTGAAGTGGCCGTTTGCAATCTTGCCTCAATTGCAATTAAAAAGTTTGTCGATGAAGCGACCCGACAATTTGACTTTAAAAAGTTAAAAGAAGTCACTAAAGTTGTCACAAGAAATTTGAACAAAATCATCGACATAAACTTTTATCCTCTCAAAGAAGCCGAAAATTCAAATAAAAGACATCGACCTATTGGCCTCGGAGTCCAAGGATTAGCTGACGCATTTCTCATGATGAGATATCCATTCGACAGTCCACAAGCTCGAAAATTGAACATTCAAATATTCGAGACAATCTATTATGGAGCATTAGAATCAAGTTGTGAATTAGCTGAAGAACTTGGTCCATATGAAACATATCAAGGATCACCCGCTTCCCAAGGTATCTTACAATACGACATGTGGAAAGCTGAACCAAGTGACCTTTGGGATTGGGCAGAATTGAAAGCTAAAATCGCTAAACATGGTCTTCGAAACAGTTTACTTCTTGCTCCCATGCCAACCGCATCAACTGCACAAATTTTGGGAAACAATGAATCGATTGAACCATATACCAGTAACATTTATACACGACGAGTACTTTCCGGTGAATTTCAAGTTGTCAATCATCATTTGGTTAAAGATTTAACCGAACGTGAACTTTGGACTGATGATATGAGGGAGAAAATTGTTTTCCACCGAGGCTCAATCCAAGCGATCGATGGTATTCCCGAAGATATCAAACAATTGTACCGAACTGTTTGGGAAATCCCTCAAAAACATATTCTAGAAATGGCCGCCGATCGTGGAGCCTTTATTGATCAAAGTCAATCGTTGAATATTCACTTCGAACGACCTACCGTTGCTAAAATGACCTCAATGCATTTCTATGGTTGGGAACTTGGTCTTAAGACTGGAATGTATTATCTACGCAGTAAACCCGCAGCTAACGCTATTCAATTTACCGTTGATAAGAAAAAAATGTCGCAAACAATTAAACAACAATCAACCAAACCAACCCCAGAGGAACCAACGGAAGAGGAAATATTTACCTGTTCTATTCAAAACAAAGATGGTTGTCTAATGTGTAGTGCCTGATAAACTAACGAAAGTCCAAATTTTACTTAATTGTTCTTAATTGTGTTCCTTATCATGTTAATCATCTTCCATATCTCACTTTTTATACTCTTTTTTTAAAAAAGCAAACTTTCAATTGCTAAATTGTTCTCATTAGTTAACACAAAACAAAACATTCATATTTTAATTTCTTATCGAATATAATGTTTGTAGTCACAATTAATCAAGTACATAGCAAAATTTTGTTACGAAAAAAACTAAATTGCTCAATAAACAATCAAACAATTTAACTAATCATTTTTCCACTTAATTGTATCAAAACCTAACCAAGCCAATTGAATTCATTTACTAATTTAGTCATAACGATAAGTTAATCAACTTTTGATAATCACGTTCACGAAAACTTTTATCACCAATCAACTGATTGTGATGAAATTCAACAGTAATTACCAGTTGAAAACAATTAAAATCCAAAGCTAATTTCATTCAAATTTTATTGACGTTTCAATTACAATTAAAAGGATCACAATTAAGCTTAATCAAATCGTCACTAGCTAATCAACATTGATAGTAATTGTTGATTTAATCTTTCATTAAAAATAAATCAACCTTTTAATTGTAACAGTGTTTTTGGCGTTGACTGATAAAATTCAAGTAATTGATTGCAATTAAATTGTTACCAATAAGAAATTAGTTTCTATCATCAGTTAGTTAATCAACTAAATTATGGACTTGACAAGACTGACCCTTGACCGATTCAAGCCAATGTAAGTAAATCTGATTTGTCTTTAATACTGATTATATTCAAACCTTTTATCAATTTAATTATTTCAATTGTCCAACCAAAAATCAACTAATTGTGATTAAAATGAGTAGACGATTATCATCAGACAAGATTAATAAGAAAACATTTCAAAATTTGTTGTCAAGACAAAAATCAACAATTGTAATAACTTTAACTCTAACAACTCTCAGTTTAAATTTGCAAATAATTTAATCACAATTAAGTAAATTAATTAATCTTTTCAACTAATTGTAACAATTTGTTTCGTCCGTTGAAATGAATGGACTTTATGTGTTATCCAAAATACCAAGAGAATCGTAAGTAAATCAAATTGAATCAACTGTAATTCTAATCTCAACAACAATCAGCTCATCATTTGACACTTTTCTTCCCTACAATTAACTAATTGTCTTCCTTAATTATTATCATTAACTGTCCAGTTCATTGAAAGCCAAAATAGGTCAAGGTGTTCCCGCTTTGAGACAGAAATTAAAATTAATTTGTAAAGATAATCCAGTTACCGAGGAATTGTTTATCAACGTCTTACCCTCTAAGAATGTGAGTGATTAACCAACAACAATTAGTTAATTTCTCGATTTGCTTGGATTTCCTAATTGTTTGATCCTTTTTCAGCCCGAATTCCCGAGGAAATTTTTCCGACTAGTCACCAAGAACAAGACTACAATTGAACAGGAGAGACTCGTTAAGAAGATTGTCAAATTAGCAAAGAGCGAAGATGCAATCAAATTAAAATGTCTCTTTGAAATCTACGATTTTAATGGTTAGTAAATTGTTACCGATTTTAAAACTGTTTACATTTTTCTTTTCGAATTTTTTCCCCTCGAATATTTTCAGACGATGGTACATTGTCCTTCGACGAGGTTGGATGTTTACTACGAGCTTGTATGGCAGAAAATGGTCTACAATTTACCGAAGATGAGATTGACCAGTTGACCGCAACCTTTATGGAAGAAGCTGACCAGGACAATTCGCAAACAATTGACTTCGTCGAATTCAGATCACTTCTTAATCGTTACGAGGCTTTAGTTGAATGTATGTGCCGATCATTTGAACGATGGATGTTACTAAGTCCAGCCGAATTCACGACAAAATCGACTAAGAAAGTGTCCCTGTGGCAAATTGAGTACATTAGAAACAACGCTCTAAGTGTCATCACCTTGACCATTTACGTTTTATTCAGCGCTGGACTTTTCTTTTGGCGAATCGCTTATTTCACGGTACAAAAGTCGAACCCTTTTATTACAATCGCAAGAGGTGCAGGTAATCAGAGTGCCCATTGAATTTTGGCTTAATTGTTATCAACAATTAGGTGTAAACATTAATTTCTATTCTCTTCCTATTTTATATTAGGAATGCTTCTTAACTTTAATTGTGCTCTCATAATGTTGTTCATTTTACGACGAAGTATAACTCGACTTCGTATTTTGGGCTTTGCATCGTACCTACCACTCGATAAGAATATTAAATACCATAAATTCTGTGGTTATATTATTACATTTTTCGCTCTTCTTCACACATTCGCTCATCTCGGTAATTATGGTAAGTTTGATTGATCGCAATTCGCTCAATGGTTTTCTAATCTGTTCGAGTTTTACTTTTAGCTCTAATCTCCGCCGAAACTGGACAACCTTATGTGCGAATGATTTTTAGCGCTCATCCAGAATATTTTACCTTCTTCTTTGGTGCTGCGAATATAACTGGATGGGTTTGTTTGGGTTCTTTGTTTATTCTTGTTCTTTCCTCGCTTCCCTTTGTCAGAAAATCTGGACATTTCGAGGTATGAATTTATCGCTAAAGAAGAAAACATTTAGAACCAATCTAAAGATCGTATTTTCTTTTTAGATATTCGCTTATTTCCATTTGTTCTACATCGTCTTTTGGTCAGTTCTACTTCTTCATGGACCCAAATTCTGGATCTGGTTAACTGTTCCTGGAATTTGTTTCATTATCGAGAAGGTTCATTATTTCTCGAGTATGATGGGCGATTCTGGGAATAGTTATATTGTTAGATGTCGAATTTTACCTTCGAAAGTTAGTCATTTAGCTATTCGTCGACCTAAACATTTCGATTATCATCCTGGCGATTGGGTCTATATTCAGATACCAAAGATCTCTTCATGGGAATGGCATCCGTTCACCATTAGTAGTGCTCCAGAAATGCCCGATGTTATATTCCTTCATATTCGCTCTGTCGGCGAATGGACAAATCGATTGCATTCATTACTCTTGGAACAAGAAGAGGCCGGATTATCTTCGATTAAAAAACCATCGGTGAATGTCAAATGTCCAGATTTAGCGGTTTCGATTCCACCTACACCCAAATCGATTGCATCTCAATCATCAATGAGTTCTAATGAGATTACAGAGACTCCGTTTATGATTCGTCGAGGAAAAGTTCGTTCACCAACGAATCGAGAACAGTTATCAAGCTATCGACAAGTTATTCAAGATCTTACAGATCGATTAGGATCCATAGTTAGTGCTAATGCTTCAACCAGTTTCCAAGTGATTCAATTTACCCGACCAATTGGTCGGTGTTGCGATGACGATGACGAGGCTCGATTTTATGCTTTTAAGGACAATGATCGAATCGACGCTTTAGAGGTCACATCAATGATTACCGGCGAAAAAGTTGTCTTGAGTTCAACACCAAAGCCAATCAATAGTTCAAAAAGTTCATCGGTAAAATCGATGAAATCAATTTCTTCACAAGGTTCGAGTTTCAAAAACTTACCTGGAACTTTGATTCGAACACCACTTGAACTTCCAGTTCGCCTTGATGGGCCTTACGGGTCACCATCGTCTCACATTTTCAAAACCGAACACGCAGTTATGATCGCAACGGGAATCGGTGTGACCCCGTTTGCCTCAATTCTTCAAAGTATAATGTTCAGATACGCTAAATCGAAACACACTTGCCCCCAATGTAAGCATTCATGGTCGGACGCTGTACCGACCGATATCATGAGGTTAAAAAAGGTCGACTTTATTTGGTTAAATCGAGATCAAAAGTCATTGGAATGGTTTGTCCATCTATTAACTCAACTCGAAATGACCCAAGCAGAAATTGATTCGAAAAATCGATTCTTGGACATTCACATTTTCATTACATCGGCTTTGGATGCTGCCGATATCCGAGCACTTGGCCTGCAATTGGCATTGGGATTAATGCACGAAAAGAAAGAGAGAGACCTGATCACCGGATTACGAACAAAAACCAAACCCGGAAGACCAAATTGGAACCAGGTAATTATAAGTATAGTAAACTAATTAACTTGAAATTTCCACAATTAACTAAAAACTTCTCTTATAATTAGCTGTTCGATACCATCAATGTCTCGAAAAAAGGTAAGGTCACAACATTTTACTGCGGTGCTCCAGTTCTGGGAAAACAATTACATAACCTTTGTAATCAATATGGTTTCAATTTCCACAAAGAAATTTTCTCTTAATTAATTTGGAGAAAAATGTAAATTACAATTAACGTTTCATGTAATCATGTTGATCTTTTTTTTGTCTCGAATTTGAATTTGTTTTATCACAATGAATTTTTGCTTCTCCCACTCAATTTGATATTGTAAATATAAATTGAACATCGAGAATATAATAACAATAAATTATATACAATGTATGAGTTAATTGACTTTAAAAAGAGAAACAATTTTCTTTACAATTAGTTAAACAACAACAACAACAACAACAAGAATAATAATAATATAAATGAAATGATATTGAGCATTTTGATTCAATTCTTTGCCTGTGGTAACAATTTATGGCGGTAATTTCTCAACACTAACTGGATCAACGGGAAGAGTTTTATCTGTATCAAGATCAACTGGTGGGCTAATTTTTTCTTGCTGTTTTTGACCGGAAGACGAATTATTATTACTACTATTATTATCATCGTCATCTTGAATCATCTCCATGATGAAATGAGTTGATGACCAAATTCTGAAACCATTTCTCAAGGCAATTAAAGCACCAAATAGTAAAAAGCCAAATAGAAGAGCGTAAAATGTTGTCCATAAAAGTAGAATGATTCGTAATCCTTGTGATACCTCTTGATATGATGTATAAAATTGTAGATAACCGATTAGGACAAGGTAAGAAAGGAAAAGGAAAAGACAAGAACCAATGACAATACCAATTAGAGCTCCTTCATTGTCAATTAAATAGTGGAAAAAGTGATCAGGTTTCCGTGTAAAGAAAATACCTGAATAGGGTTGTTTACATACTCCACATTTATCCGAGTGTTTAATATCCATCCATTGTTTGAGACAAATTTTATGAGAATATTTTTGGCTTCCCTTACATTCACAAGGAATAATTAAATTCTTTGAATTATCTGATTGTAAACAAATCCGACATTCTAACAAATCCGTTGATTGATTTTCCATCATGTTTACCAAATCAAGAACGAAACAAAAACAAAACTCAATTTAAGATGATCACATTTAGAATGGAGCAAAAAATAAACAATTTCGAAATGGTGGAACAATTAATCAGCTATTACATTAATTTAGATTGTTGTCTAAAAATGATACTTTAATTATCCTTTAATTGTGGAGACAACAAAAGATTAACAATTTTTATTGTTTCGCTTTCGCTGCTGTTAAAATAGCAAAAGAATTTGCTATTCTCACTACTAGTCACGTGTTCTCATAAGAAGCATGTAAATATTTGGTTAATTTGTTTTTCTCTCTGAATTGTTTTGATTGATTGCTCTTCCATTTTCTTAATTGTTGTGACCATTTAATTAGATTATTTAGTCACTTGGACGCTTGTTCGATTTTCAACTCTTGCTTCATCTTTGTGTGTCTGTTTTTTTTTCTTTGTCTCTCTTTGTTTGGTTTTTTGGTTGTTCTTCAATTCAATTTAATCTCTTTTGTTAATCATGGCTTTTAGAGTTCAATTTGAATCTAATGATGAGGTTGGTGTTTTCGCCAAATTAACTAATAGTTATTGTTTGGTTGCCATTGGTGGGTCACAGAATTTTTATTCCATCTTTGAAGCTGAATTAAGTGATATCATTCCAGTAATCCATTCATCTATTGGTGGTTGTAGGATTGTTGGTAGATTAACTGTTGGTAATCGACATGGACTTTTGGTTCCTAATACGACAACCGATCAAGAATTACAACATTTAAGAAATTCTCTTCCCGATTCTGTTAAAATTCAACGGGTTGAGGAAAGACTTTCAGCTCTTGGTAATGTTATCGCTTGTAATGATTATGTTGCTCTGGTTCACCCTGATCTTGATAAGGATACACAAGAAATTCTGGTTGACACTTTAAAGGTTGAAGTTTTCAAACAAACAATTGCTGATCAAGTTCTAGTTGGAAGTTATTGTGCTCTCTCCAATCAAGGTGAATATACAAACCATAATGGAAATTTAAACTCGATTGTCTAATCTATTGTTTTTCTCCTCCTCTTCATCTCTCTCTCTCTCTCTCTCTCTCTAATTAGGTGGACTTGTACATCCAAAGACCAACATTGAACACATGAATGAACTATCAACACTCCTACAATTACCTCTTGTCGCTGGAACAGTTAATCGTGGTTCCGATGTTATCGGCGGCGGAATGGTTGTCAATGATTGGAGTGCTTTCTGTGGATTTGATACAACGGCGACTGAATTATCACTGATTGAGAACATATTTAAACTAAACGAAGCAGCCGGACCCAGTTTAATACAACAGAATATGCGACAATCATTAATTGAGAAACTTGTTTAAATTTACCAATGATCGAGAAAACAAATTAAAAATGGAATCGCAATTTTGCCAGTGAAAAGCAAATCAACAAAACAATTCTAATTAACTGAAAAAGACATAATGTAAACTAATCAACCCAATACCTGATACATTACCTGTAACAATCAGTAATGATTTATATGGTTTATATATTATATTATATCATAAAAATCTGATCAACAAAGGAGATACAATATTTAATGACATAAAATTAAGAGGCTGATCAAACAACAATACCGGAGGGAAGCTAATTATAGTATAAATATCTAACAATTTAATTGTTATTCTGACGGAGAGGGAAGATACATTATATAAATATATTCAGTCCAATTTAAGGCCAATTAACTTCCGTTAATACACAATTGTAATAACGAAAAAAAAATGTAAACAAATTTGGATTTGGTTTTCCTTTTACAACTTTTGACCCTCAAAATTGTAATTAAGTGAATCTATTGATATCATCTCAATCTAAATCATTACATTTAATGATTTTACAATTGATTCATTTTATATTAATCATCTCTCTTGGTCTTCTAATCATCAAAGTTTACATCATGAACAGGTGAAAAGCTGATTGTTAATTGTTTGCTAATTATGTGAACCTAAAGCAAGAAAAGCAAAATTAACAAACAACAAAAATCAACAACAAAATGTACAACACTTACAATTAAATGATTTCTGATTCACTTGTAACAATTAATATAATGTAATTTAACTTGAGATTGTCACACATACACACACATAGGATTTTATTATTATTATTTTTGATATTGTTAAAATTGAATCAAAGATTTGATTATATTGATGATAATAACTTTTTTCCTAACTGGTTGACTGATTTACACACAGAATTATGATTATTGTTGATTAACTAGTGTTCTGATTGAATGAACATAGATTGTTGATTGTTTTTCCCATTAGACTTGATTCTTAATTTTTATGTTTAATATAACAATTGTATTACGAACATGATATTATATAGTTATGGAAACTTTGGCTTGGATTAAATAGTATTGGGATTAACTAGATTAAAAAAGAGAGAGAGAGAGATTAGTTGATTAGCCCTTGAAATGATGTTGAGTTTCCCGATGACGACGGAGATCAACTTTCCGTTGGAAAGCTTTGGGACAAGAATCGCACGTGAACGGCTTATAACCAGTGTGTTTCCTCGTGTGAGTGATTAAATTTGACGATTGACTAAATGATTTACCGCAAACGGCACATTTATGAGGCTTTTCCCCGGTATGTGTGTATGTGTGTTTCTTCATGTCCGATTTTTGATGAAATCGTTTACCACAATACGGACACGGGAAAGGCCTCGTATTTGAATGGATTAGTAGGTGAGTTGATAGAGTTGATGATCTTTTGAACAATTTATTACATTGATTACATTTGAAGTGTCTCCCATCTGAATTAATCACTTTACTTGACGATGAAATGATTGTTTGATAACTGTTATTGTCTCCATTGAGTTTACCGTTATTATTATTGTTGTTGTTGATATGAAGATGGTGATGATGATGATTTGATGATGAGGATGAAGATGATGATGATAAGTGAGCTTCTTGATGATAAAAATGTCCATCAGGATAATGGAAACCTTGAGGTAGACTAATTGTTGTTGAAATTGTTGGTGATGTGATTGTATTAACTTTGGTTGATGTTGGCTTTTGATTGTGTTGTTTTAGTGATGTTGGTGGAGGAGTAATTAAAGATGATGATGATGGAGATAAAGATGATGATAATGAGCAAGATATTGGAGGTGATAGTGATGAGGATGATGGTGAATTTTTGTTTGACTTAATTGTTAGATTAAGAGGTTCATCTGGATTAGATGTTGATTGTAAATCTAAAAGTTTTGCTATTGAATAATCGGATACTTTAATTGGTAGTGTTACCCCATTGGGAACTGTGTTCTCGTTACGAATTGATTGTGGACTCGAACAATTTGAATAGTAACAATTAAGAGCTTTTAATTTGATTGTCTGTTGATTGTGATAATCAAGTAATGATCTGTGAATCGGATGATAGATTGGAATCAATGATTTACCTTCAAAGTGCAATGGAAATGAATCTAAATTGAATCAAGAGAAATGAAAAGAAAATTAATTATTTATATTCACAAAATTTATCGAAATTCAATCAATTTGTTTTTTTTTTGATAGAAAAGTAAATAACTAATTAAAGTTAATTGTCACATCATCATTGAGAACAATTAAATATTCGTTGAACTTTCCATTGAAAAGTCATCGAACCACAATATCAATTGATTGAAGTTACATTGAATCTTTTGATTAACTTAAATTGTTACCGTTCAAATATAATCATTTTTACTTCCTCACGTTAATTGTTTATATTTAATCACCTTTATCAAATGATTAAGTTGATTGTTAGATAATGAAAGACGATTGATAAACATCAATTGTCATCAAACAATCAGCAAAAAACACCAAATCAAACAAAAATCAAACATTAATTGTAAATCAATATACTAAACAAAGTTAATTGTTTATAACAATTAACTGTAAATATTGAATTCTGGTTTTGTATTATTTAAAATATTGAATCCTTACAATTAATTTGATTAATATTTCCATCAGATATCAATTTTCAAGATTAAATTGCTACCACGAGTTACCACGAGCTAATCAGTCAACCAAATTAATCAATTGATTATTGGAAAGTTAATCATAATCAATGACAGGTGATATTAAATTGTCTTCCAAGGCTTCAAATCAGTCAACTTAATCCGATACAAAATTAAATACTAATCATAAATTATCACAAATAATCAGGAAGATGATTAACATTATCGGCATATTGATTGTGCAAAGTTAATTAATTAAAACAATTAAACTATTTTTCAAAAATAATGTACAATGTTATCAACCTTCAAGCTTAATTGTTACCAAAAAAAAGATATATATTAATTAATTGTATTCCTGGTTCACAATCTTATTAACTATTGTCACTTAATTAACTGTCAATTATGGTTAATTATTGGAGCCAACAATTAACATCATAATAAGTTGTCAATTAAACTAATTGTTTCCTAATATTTGGAGTTCATTGTCATCATCATTGATATTAATTCATCATTTTTTTGGTAACAATTAATTGATTTCTGTAAATAAAAAAAAACAACTTGCTAGTTGAAAACATTTGCAATTAATTAATTGTCACAATTAAATAAGAATATCACTTAATCACATGAGAATAAAAATTCAACTCTAGTTAATTGTTGTGATGATTAAAAACAAAATGAATGATACTAATTAGTTACCTTGGTTAGTAAATTGTTTTTTATTGTCATTGTTTTCATTTGGCTAGTTAATTGTCTTAGCTAAAGATTAATTAACTTGTTGATCACTTAATTGTCAAGACATTAAATCAATAAGTATATTATAGGAAAATGTGATATTTTGATTAGTTTAATTTTCAGATTAGACAATTAACTTCACATTAATAAATATTAATTCAATTTAATGATAACAATACTGACTTTACGGATCACTGATTGTTCAACCTTAATTGTAACCTTTAACAATTAACCTTGAAGGTTATCATTAGTTAAAAGGGAGAGTATGTAACTTGGTAAATGATTAAGTTAATCAAAGATTGAATTAAATTGTTATTATTAGTTGGGATAACAATTTACCCTCCCAGCAGTTGATAATGATAATTGTGCAATATTGTTGATGATGATTAACTAACAAACAGTTTAATTGTATATGTTGGGATTTACAATCAAAAAGAGTCGATTGGTAAAACAGTAATTAGTTAATTGTGGGTGGTAGATAACTAATTAACTCACCTGGTGATGATTTAAATGGTAGATTATCAATTGATGGCGGTGGTAGTTTGTGAAGTGGTGGAGGTTGTGGTGGTTGGATTGATGACTTTCCACAATTTAATTTGTTATTAAATTCAAATTGTGCTGATAATAAATTGTCAGTGACTTTTAGTGCAATTAAATCATTTGAAGTAGTGATGCTATTAATTGTTCTCGGTGATGTTATTGTACTTTTTGTGGTTGATGATGTTGATTGTAAGCTATTAACAGTATGTTGATCAAAGATTGATAATGGTGAAGATGATGATAAATGATGATGATGATGATGATGATCTGGTCGCGCGTGCCGCGTGCTGATTACAGGTGAAGCCTTATTATTGTTATTATTATCATTTAGATTTACAGGTAAACCATATGTTAGATGAGAGGAGGAGGTTGATGATGATGATGATGATGATGAAGATGAGGTAGGATAAAGTGAACTGTACAAAAGATTTGAAGATTTAACCAAGGCTGTTGTTGTTGTTGTTGTTGTTGTTACTGATGATGTTGTTGTTTGTGGTGTTGTTGAGGTTGATGATGAATTAGTAACTGTTTGTTTACAATCAAACCAATTAGCATCTTTGGTTGTCTCATTGATGTAAATTTCATCATCATCTTCATCAGATAAGATCAATGAACATGAGGTTGATGGTGATGAGCATTTCAATTTACTTAACCCAGATTCATTATTATAACCTGATAATATTAATGAGAGAGAAGGTAAAAAATTACTATCATTATTATTATCCAATTAATAGCCTGAGTAAATATTATATTCAACAATTAGCTTGTAATCATCATGTTCATTTACTTTGTTTCCCCCTGTCAATGAACATTGATTCATATAAGTTACATTGAACTGATTGGAACTTTTTGTTTTTCGAAAAATTTGTTTTTCTCTTTTGTCGTTTTACCTTCAATTCTCAATTAAATCATTTGATTTAATTAATCAAGACTCATTGAGTTGCCCTGGATTTACTTGTGCTAATTGTTAAATCAATTGTTCAATCAATCAGATTAATTAATCATCTTCTAATAGATAAACAATTAAATCAGGAAACTAGAAAATTAGATCAATGATCCTAACGTTTTCTTTGTAAATATTTTACTCTTTTTAATTGTTTTGAATTTATAATTAACTAAAATTAACTTAATACTTATATGGTTTGTCAAATTGTTGCTTGTGATTGTTACAATTTGCTTAACTATTTGATTTAAAACCTTTTTGTAATCAAACTAAATCAACAATCAAATGAGGATCAATAACCTAAGGTGTAAACTTTGATGAGTGTAACAATTAAAACTGTTCAGTTGTTAATTTAGTTGTGATAATTGAAAAGCATGGAAAGTATATGATTAATGTGAATGATGATAAATGATTGATTAATTGTTGTCTATTGTAGTTTAATTAAGTTGATTGCTCTCATGTTTCTAAGTTAAATGTTATTTACACCATTGAGCTGAATAAACTTTGAGATAAACTTTGAATCAAAATGAATATGAAATTAAGAAAAGTAAACATCCAATTTAATTAAAAACTTAAATTTAACAATTTGATTCAAGTTAATCAACTGATTTTCAATCTATATACAATGAAAACCCAGTAACAATTTATATTAACAATGATTAAATATTAATATCAAATTCATTGAATCAAATTACAACTTTTTTTTTGTTTGTCCGAGAAAAAAAAACACAAAATTTCAATTGAATTGAATTGAATTGAATTAAATTTGATTCAGTTGATGATAGGAAAATATAAATATAAATGCTATCAGTTAATCATGATTAAGTAAATCAATTCCGATGAAGAAAAACTTTTAACCAAATTAAATCAGATCAAATTATATGATTTTCCAGCATCACAATCAAAATTAGAATCAAATTAAATCAACTTACCTTTTATAACAATCGGTTGATAATCACTTGGTCTCTTATTAATATTCATGTTTAATTGGTTGATTGTTGTGAACAATAATTAAGCAGCAAAGTTAAGCTAATGAGAATCACAATGATTAAAGATACAATTAACTAATCAGAATCACAATTAATCACTTGAAAAGATTACAATTAATATTTTTCTTATCCAATTTTTGATTCTTTTGGGAAAATAAAAACTTCATCTGAAAACTTTTCAATTCAAATATAAAATAATAATAATTTATGGACAATGATGATGATGAGGATACCTGAGGATGCTAAAGATGAGGATGATAAGGATAAGATGATGATGATGAAAAGCATTGTCTTGATTGTTGCCCATGCGTATTTTTGGAAACTAATTGTTGATTGGATAAAGTTTCTCATCCTATGTGAGTTTATATTGACAAAAGGCGTTACCAATGTTTCTGTTCCTGATTAACTTTGTATTCCAAATTCACCCAATCAGAATCAATTCTGATCAATCTACTGAATTAATCATTATTAACATTGTCTCTTTACCTTTAATCAAATTTACCTGGCTAATTGTAAATTAACAAAGAAACTAATTGATGACATTAAGGTAACGATAATAATACAACAAAACTACTGATTAAACAAAAGGTAAACTTATCAAAGTTATTGAATCTATTGAACCTTTGGTGATTAACTAATCACCACACATATACAAACAACTAATTGTCTCTCTGGTAAATTGTTGTTATTGTTGATTGTAATTAATATTACCACTATTGCATTGGAAAACAATTGGTTACTTGTATTACTTTTAGTGAGTTAATTTGAATCATCATTGGAAATCATTTACTTTCTCAATGTTAATTACACGTTTTCTTGGACTTAATTGTTAATTTTAACCATGTAATCATGATCATGAATTAAACAATGATAATGATCAAGTGTATAGATCTCATTTATATTGATCATCATTGCTATTAAGAGTTAAAAAAGTTAAATTAGATGTTAGATTTTCAATTATTAAATTAAGTTTTCTAACCATTTTTATATTGATGAAACTGTTACATGTTTAATTGTAATCAACAGTCACTTGTTGATATTAAATAATCAAGGTAAAGACAAATACAATTCATGTACAATATTTAAATTTAATTGTTAACAATTAACAATGTTCATTGAATTGGTTACGAGTCAAATTGTCATCTTTGGATCGACATAATCTAAAGGCAATAGGATCAATCAAAAAGATGATAAAAAAAGAAATTAAAATCAAGAATGATTGGAAATCAATCGAAGACAAAAAAGTGTAATACTAGGATGCGATTATTGTGGATTAACAATTGAATCGCAATTGAAATTAAATCAGTAGATAATTTGGATGATTAACAATTTATCCAAAGGTAACAGCAGAAAGACTGGAAATACAATCTAAGGGGAAAAAATTACAGTTACAATTACAGTAAAGCAAAAATAATGGAACCTTGAAAAACATTGTTGATATATTTTCGAGGGCAGAGGTGAGGGTAGGGTGAAAGGCCGTAGGTTGAAGGTAAGAGGAGGAGGAAGAGGTAGGAGAGGTTAAAGCAAAGTGTGTCTCGTGTCTGTGTACTATTATCATTACCTTTGTGACTCCAATCAACATGTGGCCTCCAAGTTACGTTTGGTTGGTTTACAAGTTGCTGTTGTTAATAAGGAATCAGAGGGAAGAATCAAGATGATGATGATGATGATGATAAAGCAGAGAAACAATAAGAAAATGATAATAATAATGATAATAATTAAATGAGAGAGAGAGAGAGGGAGAGGTTAACTCAAGTATGACCAGGTAAAAGGCTTTAGTGGGACACCAAAAGTTGACATACGGTAAGCTGAGGGATTAACAAAGGTTAACAGTTATGGATATTATTGTTATTAGTAATTATTATTATTGATTGTATCATTATTATTATTTAAGGGATTTGATGCCACGCGACTCCCAACTGATCTTTGGCTCTCTCACTCTCTCCTTTTTCCTCTTCTTTGACCCTCTTTGGCCCCTTGTCTTTGCTCCTGGACCTCGACCTGTTTGCCCTTGGGTAGGTAAACCTTGACCTGGTCATCGATTCAAAAACAATTTGTTTTCTTACCTTTTTTTGTTATTATTATCATCCAATTTGTTATATCATTGTCTCTCTCTCTCTCTCACTCACTCATTCATTCATTCACTCTCAATCTATGGTCTGTTGATTGTTTCACCTTTTTTTCTTGATTGTTTTAGCTTATTGATTGATTAACTTTTAACTGAATATCTTGTTTACTATTAAGTTTATTGTCGAAGACAAAATTTAATTTCTTACAAAGACTTTCATGTTTTAATCATTTAATAACAATTAAATCTACTATTTTATTGTTCCATCTCTACAATGATTGTAATTTAATTACAGCTTATCACCTTTTTTGTTTCTCAATTAAGTTTATGGTTAATTAAACTTATTAATTATTTGTTTCTTTATGATCTTTTTTTTATATGATTAAGTTTTTCCAGCCATTTGTTGTGGTTCACTTTATATTAGTTTTAATTACTTTTTATTCAAACTGTCATCTTAATAACCTAACAATTTAAAAACTTGACCAAGAAATTAAGTAAATTTCATCCATCTGAACAAGTTTTCAATTGTTTTCACTGGACAATTAAGTTCAGATTAACAAAAAATTAATACAATAAAATTTTCACAAGCGGTTTAGTTTCATTGTGAACTACAAGATGGCAGCACATAAACGCTTAATTGTTGATTTTACTTGATGATTAAAATTAACTATTAATACAATTGTTAAATAGTCCTAAAGGTAAACAAGTAGTCAATTAAGTGGATTAGTTTATCAAATTAACAAATAACAAAGAAGGTTGCTCCATAAATTATCAAATTAATTAGTAAATCTGATTTGTATAAGGATCTTTGATCAACTGATTGATTCATCTCTGTATCTAATTAAAACAATTAAACTTTAATCAAAGAAAAATATTTATCCACAATCTATGATAACATTAATAGAAAGAGTAAAAATAACAATCAAAACATTGAGATGATAATAATGATCATAGTTTCCAATGAATTGAGTGGGTTGATAATCACCATCATCACGATGATAATCATTAAAATATCATCAAGATTAAGGATATTCAATTGAATATGAATGATGATGATGATGATGATTTCGATGAAGATGAAGCAAATATCATCATCATCTTTGTAATAATACTAATGGTAAATTAAATGATAACTTAAGACATGCTCTCAACTGAATTTGGTTGTACATTTGAAATAAAAGCAATCATCAGGCTGGAAATATATTCAAAGTGATATAAATAACAAATCAACTAGAAACTGAATCAACTAATCATATAAGAACTTTTCCTTTCTCGAATTGGACCAACCAATGTGAATATAGAACATTTTCTGAACTTTTTTTCCTTTCGATTCTTCGAACAGAAAATGATCTCAAATTTCATCATTTTAATTGTTCCGAAGTGTTTTTGATTAGCCGATCAACAAGTGAGTGACCATTAGATATTCATAGATTGAGTTAATTATGTTCGGTGTTTAACTAATTATTACTATTTACTAATTGTGATTAACTTTCACCACCATCAATAACATACTGATACGAATAATTTATTTTCCTTTGGGACTATTAATTGAAACAACTTTAAAAAGTGATTTAATTGCTGTTAATTTCGTACGATTTTTTTAAGCAAAGTGACAATTAACAGGATTAACAATTAGTTGTCTTCGTATCTCTTAAACAATCAACAGGTAAGTGATTTAAATGAGCAATCAGTTGACTAATCAAATTGTTTGTCTCACTTTTTATCTTCTCATCAATTAATACAATTAAATTTAATCAGATCAACTTTACCATTGGAAACTAATTGTTACAAATTTTTGTAATCAATAAACTAATCATGATAATTGATTATGAAGGAGAACCTTAGATTAGTAAATCAACTTGATATTTGTAACAATCAATAGATTTCGACCTTAATTGTTGATCAAAATCAGAGCAATTTATTGTAAGGATAACATAGTAACATAAATAATCATATTAATAATAATCTGATTGCTATTAGTTAATAAATTGTTGCTAATAATATTACAATTAACCTTTTCTTTCAGTAATTGTAGTTTAATATATTAGACAAATCAATAAATTAGCTCTAGTTGATTGTTATTAATAGTTGACTGAGAAAATATATTAATCAATTTAATTGTTACAAGACTTAAATGTTAGTTTAATCAATTATTTGATTGTTTGTATCAGTTAATTGTTACTTGTCGTATTGAAACTTTCAATGATTTCGGATTAATTTGATCATCTGTTGATCAAATTGTCTCAAAGTTTTTTTCTTCTTCTAATTGTTAATTAATAATCCGGAAGAAAGTGTTGCAATTAATTCAATCACCTTAATTACAAACAATAATCTTAATCATGTTTTAATGTTTTTTAATCATCGTGATAAAATTGGTGTGTAAACAGCAATTTAAAGTTAAATTAACATCATGATGACCAAACAATTAACATTTTGTAAACATTGATTTGAATGAACAACAATAATGATCAGTTAATTAATGTTAATTGCTGATGAAAATTGTAAAGTCAAATATTATCAAGAGATAAACAATTAAATTGATTGCGTGTTTTAATCAATGACCAAGACAATAACAATTAAACAGAAAATGCGTAAATTTTAATTTACCGGAAGATGACTGAGTTATGCAAACAATTAGTTAATTGGATAGAAAATAATCAAAATAACTAATTAATTGTAGATAAAAAAAAAGTTTAATTGTTGATTAATTTCTTTCTGCTCATTATTATTAATAATTTTCTCTTTGAAAACAGAAAAACCAAACAATCACTTGGAGGGAAAAAAAAGTTTTCCAACTTCGAGAAGATTAATTGTGATTAGTGATTAATTTAAATTCGCATGGGTTCATTATCGTCAACAATATCATCACCATCATCGGCAACAATTAACTTTAAACGAGTTAATTGTGTCTGTTGCTTTAATCTAATCGCATTACTGGTAATCTTATTTGCGATCTCAAATGAAGGTCTAGTTGAATCGAGTCGATGTCGACTTGGAATTTGTCAACGATCAGAATTACCATGTCGCCGATGTCGATTCCGTGAACCTTTAAGGTTCGGTAAACGGGCTAATCTGTTACCGAAACAAAATAGTGATCAAGTTAATGGTGACCAGCTAATTTCTAATCAAGTTAATCACGAGAATGAGAAACAGTTAATTCAACCAATCAAGGATTTCATATCTTGGAGAAACTTAATCTCACCAACAGCATCATCATTACCCAATGATGATTTAATATCAACTACAACAACAACAACAAGTTATTATCCATCATCTTCATCTTCATCTTCATCATTTAATCGTAATCCCAATCAAAACAAATCAAAACAATCAACTTCACTTTTCCTTAATTATCTTCTCGCTGATATGATTAACCCTAATCAACCAATTCCAACGAGTTTAATTGAAAAATTAAAGGAGAAAAATTTAATTTCTTACAATTACTCTTATGATAATGATAATACCGTATAATCGTATAGTGACAATCAATTAAATCATTTACTTAATTGTTATAACAATTAACTTTTAATTCAATATTTTATTTTATCATTCGTTTATTTTTCAGTTACGAAACTTTTGTTTTTCCCTCTAAAAAAAATTATATACTTTTTGTCCTCTCTCTATTTAAATTGTTGCTTTAATTGTTGTAAATTAAGCAGCATCATGAAAATAATTTAAATTGCAATCAATTGTATTATTATCAATTAACTATTATCATCGGAAATTAAATTTCACCATTTTCACCAACTTACATGTAAATTGTTTCATTAATCATAAAATCTTGAAGGGGTTTTTCTATTGTTTATTGGGGAAATTTACGTCTTTTAAGAGACAAGGGGAATAATTCAGACTAACAAATTCGAAGATTGGACCTGCCCTTCAATAATCAGGTCAGTTCAAGTTCGATACAGGACCACTCTATGAGTATGTGAATTAATCTACTATGATTTGAATTTAAGTTCAAGATACTTTATTGAATTTTTAATGTGAACTAGTTAAGAAATGAAAATTAACTGTTAACTTCTTATCTCTCATTGTGTCCTTTTATACAAAGATACATAAGATGTCAGAAGTTGATTAAATTGGGGGGAGATACAATATAAACGGACTGGTTTGCTTAATCAGACTTTTGTCTGTTGATACAATCAAGCTTAAGCTTAATCCAGCTAATCAGTACAAAGATAGTTAAAGCTTTGATAAATTATTAATCTTTGATTAATAATGGTTTACAAAAAGAAAGAGAGTTTGTTTCTCTTACTCAAATTGGCACTTTTAAGAGTGTTTAAGCTTTAGCTTATCTAAGCGTTAAGACAATAGAAAATGTAATTAAAATAAAATCAAAAATTAAAGAAAATTAATTAAATGAATGATTAAAATATAAAAAAGTAATCAACACCAATTGTTGGTGGGTTCAATTTTTCCACCCTTCACATCCGTGGACCATGATTAAGAAATCTCATCAACACTTGGTGACTGATTCTTCGGGATCTTGGTTCCGGTGCTTGGTTTGATTCTTCAGAATTCATCTCTGGGCTGTATCTACGTGTGGGATAAAACAAATCTCGTCGCACTTGACTTGAGGGTAATCGTTTCACTTCCGTGTACAATTAATGAACCACTTGATTGAGTTGAAGTTGAAGCTTCTGGGGAGAACTGGTTGTTGATATATAATAAATGATCATCCTCAGGAACAATTTCAGTTGCACTTGATTCTTCAGAATCATTGGTTCTCTGGGAATCGGGAATTTCAGAAAGAATTACAGTTTGTTGGGAATCAGAATTCGAAGATTCAGATTTAGGTGATTCCAATGGTGAATCAAAACTGATTAATTCTTTTGCTCTCGGAGGAGTCTGTTGAATTGGTGATGGAAGAGATCGTCTTCCGGGTGAGTTGTTGACACTTGAGGCTCTTGATGAATGAGTGTTGGTGGTAGCAGCGGGTGAAGCACAAATATGTGAATCAAATGACGGAACTATCCGTGAACCATGATTGTAATACGACCAATCTTGTGGCCATTCGGCTTTACCAGACTTTACTAATTCATCATACTTCTTATAAAGTCTTGAGACTTCTTTGTTGTTACAAGTTTGAGCTGAGTTGGCAAAATGGATTCCATCTTCGAGGAATTCACATCGATCTTCGATCGCTTTCCATGCGCTCATGTAGAGTTTCATGGCGGTTATGGCTTCAATGCCGGGCGAATGAGGACCTCCAGGGATTACGAATCCACCGAAAAGAAGGAATGAGATTAGAGACAACGAAGCTGGTTGCGTGTACAACGGGGAGAAGTATTGGTTTACGTCTCGAATACGAGGCTTTAAGGTCTCAATTTCTTCATTTTCAAGATCTAAAGATCTTAACAGGTTGATTATTCCAGCGCCAATAATTTGAGAAGCACAGGCAAAATAAGTTAACACTTGATCTCTAACTGAAGTTAGATTTTTACCATGTTTTAAATCTTCAAATTTCAATCCATGGAATCGAGTATCCATTCGGGCGATATGATGATGCTGGACGAGGGTTTCATAGACAACATCTAATTTACCATCCACGATGATGACCCATATTGGTCTTGGTGCCAATACATGACCTTCACGTCTTCGATATTCATTGATTCGACAGTACGCTGCATGTATGGAGTAAATTGTCTCAGGATTTGGATGTTGTTGAACATTGTTCATGATTTTCTCTTCAATTGAGCTTGGAAGAGCTGGTAAGTTGATTGTTGTTAACGTTTTAAAACGATACGAAGCTGAAGCTTGTCGATTCTTTCGGACAACAGCTTTTTCAAGATTTTGAATTGGAGCGGGTTCATCGAAGTTTCTAAAGGAACGTAAAGATGGGAACCATTGCATGATGTTTTCCGAAACAATCTTTTTTCGTTCTTCGCTTAAGCGATTGAGGGGGTTAATCCTAATAAAAGGTACTTCGATATCTGGTACATCAGGTGAGGGACTAACTTGAGCTCTTTCTCGCCTTGGTCGAGGTTTACCTTGGGCTAGTTTAAGCCACTCTTCTGAATCATCGATCAGATATTGAGGGACTGACGACCATCGATGAGTCCTTGGTCTTGATCCATAAGGAGGAACTTGACGCTTACCAACTGTTGGATCGAATCCAATCGTTTGAATATATTCTTCAGCTTCTCCTAAAGGATATGTGGGGTCTATTTTCTTTTTGTAATTTTCCCAAAAATTCAATCTCAAATTAGTGAAACTGCGAATAGTAGTTGGAGCCATCATTGGATCATTTGGATTTTCTTCTTTAGCGTTCATTAAACAGGCATAAACCTCAAGGTTTCCTTTGGTTCTTCCTTCATGGGTATCATAAGATATCGGCAATCTTTCAGGAATTGATTTAAGATGCGGAGGGAAGAAATTAAATAGTCTTTTAGGACCTTCACTTAGTTCAGCACGAGTTTGTCCAGTTTTAAATAAATGAATGGACTCTAAATCAATCTCGTGACGGAAAAGTCCAAGTCGACAGTTTTCTCGTGTTTAATGAAGTCATCAGGCTTGACATCAGCGTAACAATGTGTACGACGGCAGACAAATTTACTCTTACAATACTTGAGTAAGTGTTTGATGAATCAACTTTTCCAAATGTTGAGTAATCATCAGTGGTTGCTGCTCTGAAGGCACATTGAGGGATTAAACAAAGAAATTTGTTTGGTTGATCAATAGGAATCAACTTTAAGGTTGGCACTAATTCTCTAAGGAATTCGATACACAATCGACAATACCACTTTCGACATCCAGTACAACAATGAGGGTTCAATGAAATTTGTTCACATAAGTGACATCGAATTTCTTTTTCGATTAGCTCTAAGGCTTCATTGATGACATTGGCTTTTGAAATTCCTCTTGGAATCTTGGGTAATGGAATCGAGAAAATTGATTTATCGTGGTACAAATTTAAATATAACTTCTCACGAATCAGCTTTTCAAATTTCTGTTTGATTTCTGAGAAAGTTTGAGCTTTCTGGTCGATTTGTTTCTTAATTTGTTGGTATCTTTCGATTGACCAATACTGTGGAATTGGGCCAGTGGGCAATGGGTTTGGATATTCATCCTTATCAAAGAAATGATCAGATGGGAGAGGATAACGATTAGTTTTCACTTCCTTTGGGCTCTCATTTTGTTTAGACAAATTTTCTCTACTTGAAGAGTTTGAGCTCGTAGTTGAGGGAACTGGAGATGATGGATTGTTCATTTTCTTCTTTGAATTAGTTGAACTGCACGATTCACTTGACGAAGATCTTTTAAGAGATGAGTAGATCGGAGTTGTGGTTGATCTTTCACTTTTACACTTGTAATGTTCTCCTGGCCGAAAATTGGCTTGACCTTTATCTTGGGGGTAACGAGTTTCTTTAAGGAAAATCGGAGAATCACTTCTATGAAGATGAGTATCAGCTCGAAAAGTCGAGGTTGAAGGTCGATCAGGGTTAAAATTAAATTGTTCACCAGTTACAAGAGTACAAGTTAATTGTCGAGAGTCAATTTGAACTGAAGGTTGATCACTTTGGTCCATTGTTTTTATATCAATTTGATTGTCGCACAATTGAAGACAAAAGCAGAAGCTTTTAATAGCTGATTTTTCACTTGTGATGATTAATTTATAACTAAAGTTATAAAAAGCTAAATTGTTGACAACACAATTAAACAATTTGATTAATTTATCAAAATTAAAATAATCAATATTTAAATAATTAATAATAATTCTTAAGAATTGATCTCTAATTTCAATACAAATCTTAAGATTGTTGACTTGACACTTGTTGGTTTTGAAATGAAAATTCGATTCGAATTTAATTGGAAGAGAAAATGGCGGCGCTTCTTGTTGCCAAGGGTCAATGTGGAAGCCGATTTTGAGCTTTTCACATAAGTCGGTTTCAATTTTTTCTTCTTGATTGTCAATTGTAAAACAATGGTAAAGGATAAACAAATTTTGATCGGTGATTAATTGTCTTTTTGATCGTGTGAACGGTTTATCATCATCATTTAATGTTGATTGTGAAGTGATTAGCTTATCAGCGCTTAATCTAGTTTTCTTTTTACAATTTAAGTTGTTTTGTGTGGTTCTTGTGATTTCAACTGTATCAGAATCTGTATTGACTTTTGACTCTTCATCATCAATTTGATTAAAATCATCATTGTTGGGATTAATTAAATCAGAGGATAAAGTAGGATTATCATTTGTATTAACAATTTCATCTTCTTGAGAAGGTAAGTCTAGATTTTCATTTTCTAGATAAGTGTCTGAGTTGAAATAATTGTCTCTGATTTTTGTCATTTTTTCTGTTACTTCAGATTTATAAAGTTTTGTGTTAGAAACATTGACTTTAATGACTGTAAGGTCTTCTAAATCCAAAAGGATTAAGCATCCAGATCTATTACCTAAAAGTAAATAGGGACCTAAGTAAGCATTTCTTATCTTTTTGCTAAATTGTTTGTCTACTGACTCATTTTTAACACAAATGAAATCTCCTTCTTTATAAGGTGATTGGGGGTGAAGTTGTTTTAATCTGTTGATTTGATAATTTTGTTGGGCAATTAATCTTGCATGGGCTAATTTTCTAGCTTGTTCAGAATTTACTGAATTGTCGGGGAAATAAGGAATGACGTTGTCAATTGGTTTGATTGGGTGTTTACCAAAAACGAGGTAATAGGGACTAAATCTTGTGATTTTGTGGATTGAGGTATTGATTGCGAAGACTGAAGCTTCTAAACCATAAGGTAAATCTTTGTTATCGTGGGTTAGACAATAAGTTCTCAATCTTTCTGCGATTGTTCTGTTGTGTCTCTCTACTATTCCCTGCGACTGTGGGTGATATGGGGTAGAGGTTGAATGTTCAATTCCATATTCAGTTATGAATTCAAGGAAAGCATCAGAAGTAAAATTGGTTCCTAAATCAGTTTGAATTGATTTTGGAAAATTGAAAACATGAAAAATTGATTTCAAGAATTTTATAACAGTTTGAGCTGTTTGGTTCAGGGTTAGTTTTGCAAAACAGAATCTTGATAAAGTGTCAATCAGAACAAGAATATACTTTTTGGAGTAATTTACCGTTATCGGTCCTTGCACGTCTAACTCAAATCTTTGAAAGATTTCTGTTGGAATTGGTTTTTCACCAGGATCAACATAGATCACATTTGCTGGTTTTGCAAGTTGACACACTTGACAATTGTTGCACAGTTTCTTTACCTCATCATAGAGATTTTGACACCAATATCTTCTTGATATTTGTTCAGCGGTTTTTTCGGCTGCAAAATGTCCTCCAATTGGTGTGTGGTGAAAGTATCTGAAAATATCTTGTAGAATTTTGAATCAATTACAACTCTTGTTGAGAATGGAACATGTTTATCTTTTCTGTAGATTAGATCATCTCGAAGACAATATTTTCTTGAGGTAATTGGGTCTTTATCCAAAAGAGATTGTTTAATTTTGGTTAAATTTGGATCAGTTTGTTGATGAAGACGAATTTTCTCTTTCCATTGATATAAGTCAATTTTGTTGTTGACATTTTCATCAGGGTGATTATTTGTTGTTT